>NW_006769542.1:1837768-1855317 GCF_000442215.2 Lipotes vexillifer | reverse complement strand
ATCATCCAAAATGAAAATAAATAAGGAAACACAAGCTTTAAATGATACGTTAAACAAGATGGACTTAATTGATATTTATAGGACATTCCATCCAAAAACAACAGAATACACATTTTTCTCAAGTGCTCATGGAACATTCTCCAGGATAGATCATATCTTGGGTCACAAATCAAGCCTTGGTAAATTTAAGAAAATGGAAATCGTATCAAATATCTTTTCCGACCACAACACTATAAGACTAGATATCAATTACAGGAAAAGATCTGTAAAAAATAGAAACACATGGAGGCTAAACAATACACTACTTAATAACCAAGAGATCACTGAAGAAATCAAAGAGGAAATCAAAAAATACCTAGAAACGAATGACAATGAAAACACGATGACCCAAAATCTATGGGATGCAGCAAAAGCAGTTCTAAGAGGGAAGTTTATAGTAATACAATACTACCTTAAGAAACAGGAAACATCTCAAATAAACAACCTAACCTTGCACCTAAAGCAATTAGAGAAAGAAGAACAAAAAAACCCCAGAGTTAGCAGAAGGAAAGAAATCCTTGAGTGATCTTACAAAACTTGATGAGGGGCTTCCCTGGTGGCACAGTGGTTGGGAGTCTGCCTGCCGATGCAGGGGACGTGGGTTCATGCCCTGGTCCGGGAGGATCCCATATGCCGCAGAGCGGCTGGGCCCGTGAGCCATGGCCGCTGAGCCTGTGCGTCCAGAGCCTGTGCTCTGCAACGGGAGAGGCCACAGCAATGAGAGGCCTGCATACAGAAAAAAAAAACAAAAAACAAAAAACTTGATGAGATCAGCAGGACACATATTTCCACTTTACAGACACATAAACTACAGCTCTGCATCTATGTGGTATGATGGTGTCAGTACAGAACTCAGGGCTCTGTCTCCTGCATTACTGAGGCCACATCATATATTTTAGTTGACTGTGGATAGAGGTTCCATTTTGGAGATTTAAAAATTACGCTGGCTATTGGAAAATAATTGCTTAAGTGTCCTTAGTCCCTGCCCTTGCACATGGTGAATATTCCATTTATATTATTCTAAGTACTTGCTTGCCAGTTTAGCTTGAGCTATATAAAATTGCTGTTTGGTAGGTGAAAAACTGTCAAATACTGGCTGTTCCATGTGATTCAACCTACACCATTGAGAGATCAGTTCACCTCTTACCATTCACCCTCCTCACTCAGCCACACTTGTGGCCTCCTCGCTGTCTTCACACAGAATGTTCTTGCCTCAGGGCTTTTGAATTTCTGTTTTCTCTGTCTTGATTGCTCTTCTTTCAGATAATAATTCCCATCCTCACTTTATTCAGAAATTTTATGCAAATGTTACTGTCTCAAAGAAGCCTTCCTTCATCATCTTGTCTAAAATTTCAATCCCCTGTCCTGACCAAAGACAGCTTTTCTATCCCCTTTTCTGGTTTATTTTTTTCCCTTTAGGATCCATCATTATTTTACATATTATATATAGTTATTTATTTTCATTTATTGTGTATCTTTACCTTTTAATGAAAGCTCCCAGTGGGTAGCGATGGTAGTTTATTTTATTCACCGCTGTTATCTCCAACATTTAAAATAGTGCCTGATACATAGTAGATGCTCCATAAAATATGTTGAATAAATGAGTGTGGACTGACCTGTAGTAGCCATAAATCCATGGGTCTAGATCTTTGAAAACACCATGTGGGTAATTGGTTACTCTGTTTTGTGACAAAACCAGGATTGTAGAGGTCTCTGTAGCTATGGTACAGAGTGAGGGGGAGTGAGGGGGAGGCCGAGGAAACACAACTGTGGCCCATTCCTTTCCCATTCAAACAGGACAGCTCAGTTTTTATCTCTCTTATATGTTGGGGTTCAGGTAGGATTTCATTAGGGAAAAGGTTTATGCAGATGGATAATAACAATTTGAAACCACTGATTTGGGATAACAACAACAAAAAGTGTTTATAAGTGATCGTGTAGTTTTGAGACTAAAATATTGTGATTACAGTGTTTCTTCAGCACCCCATGAGGAGTGTAAGGGGTGGGTGTGATGGGGAGTCATCTGTAAATCCCACACCTTCAGTGAGCTTCATATTTGAGAGATTTTTAAAACTGTTCTTGAAATGTAAAAGTTATTGTATTTTAATGAATTGTTGAAAACTCCCTCTCCCTCATTCCTAGGTATATTATTCTATTTAACCCTCCATGTGATTGAAAATTCCTAGTGGGGAAGGGGACACAATGTTATTTATGTATTTACTTTTTGCTGGGACATTGGCCTGAGTGCTATACTGGCTAGAAGCAAGGGAAAGTGGGCATTAGGAATAACAGGTCTTAGTCCACAGTCTCTGAAATTTGTGTATTTCAACAAATTTTTAAACACATGATGACACAAAAATTGTTAAGGCCGTGGTATAAAGATATTAAAAGGATCGATGTGAAAGCAAGATGGTGAACCATAAAGTAATCAAAAGATATGTCTGCCTCTATTTGTTCTCCCAGTAACCTGGCCCAGAACCCTGCCTCAGATCACTGAGGGCTGCCTTAATCTCCTGTTTTTCCAAGATACATTGCTTCCCTCTCACAAATCCTTCAAAATGGATATAAATGCACTTTATATGTTAATACAGAACTTTGCTCTATTGAAAATATAAACATATAAAGCAAGCTTTTACCTATCAAATTTACAAATTGAAAAGGAACGTGCTAATCACAGTAAGCATTAGTTGAATACTTAATAATTCTTAGACTAGAAGAATAACTGATACTTAGCTAATAATTAATAATGATTCAGATTGAAGAAATACTATTTTCATGCAACTATACACATGTAAGACTACCAGGGGAAAATAGTTGGGAACAGGAAAAAGGAAAGAAGTCTGTGTGATAGTTACAGCAGAATGAATGAAATTCTGAGTGAAGATTAGAAAGTCCAGGTAAATAAGACAGAGGAGAGCCAAAGGGTCCAGTGATACCATAAAATGGAAAATGCAGCTGTTGTAATGAAATGAGGTCCTCCGTCTATTTTTTTTCTTGCCCTTACATTGTTTCTGTTAAATAAACATAATGGTTCGGTTCTTAACCTGTTTTGATCCAGGGACCTTTTGAAAATCTTGTTAAAAATGATAGATTTTCTCCCCAGAAAAAAATGCGCCTGTGCACAATGTTCTCGAAGACCACTAAGTGGTGTGCAAAAATGTAACCTTCTTTGTTTACCTGCTGCACTTTGTCTCTGTCTCAAGCCTGCATTCTGCCTGATAGCAGGAACCTAATCCTGCTCCTGGCAGTAAGACATCCCTTCAGTGACTTCTCCATGATTTGAGGTTTAAAATAACAACAACAACAAAATCCTGATATTTCCTCCCCTCTTCCTGCTTCTGGGGTTACCTCTAAACCCTGGGGCTCTGCTTCTTGTTCTGGCTCTACTTTGAGCAGGCATCCCTGAGACGTATGAACAGCGTGTTGGGGCTTCTGGTTGTTGCTTCCATCACTGCTTGCTTTTCTTGCTGAGGAGCCATGTACCCATTGTGCTGCACCTGCAGGGTCCCTGCTGCTGGTCACTGCTATGTCCTTTTGTCCTGACTCCCCGATTCTCCCTCTGTTAGGGCTCTGCCCTTCTTCCAATCCTTTTCTCCTTGACAGCTTGGAGGCTCTGGATGGCACAGGAGAAGTAACTTGGTCATAAAGGATTCTCCTTCTGGGAATATAAGAATATGTCTATGTATTTTCTTATTTAAAAATATACAAAGAATAAATGAAAAAGTAACCAAAAAAAGTAATGAAAATGATTTATAGTGGGTGGGTAGGAATGGAGTAAAAGGGATGGGGAAGGGAGTAAGACTTTCGAGTGTGCCTTTTAAATAGTTTGGACTTTTAAACCATTTTAACTATTTATTCAAAAAATGAAATTAAGTGAAAAAGGATGAAACAAGTCAAACCTTAAAGTTGTTTACTAACAGGAACAAATACTAATCCTAACTATATATTGAACTGATAACATAACTATAGATAAGATATTTAATTGGATTATATTTGTACACCTATTTGTACTTGGATATAATATAAGATAATAAAGTAACTGCAGGGAAATCTTAAACTATATTTCGTAGTTAACTAATGGCAGTTATTGTAATTCTAAAACTATTTTGTGTGTATTTTAGGATAAAATAAATGAATCAATATGTTGATATCATTGGCAGCCAGAATTTTCACCAGGAGAAGGGAGTTTCAACATACAGGATGTAAGGACAGTAAGGAAGAACTCCTTGGTATTAAATTTAGATTGGAGTTATATTATAATATAAATTAAAACTTTAAAATATCTGTATATAGCTATAAGTACATATAAATATTATATAAATAATAGAGAACTAACATATATATGTATATATGTATGTATATATACACAGAGAGATAACTGCCTAATTGTATACATTTGTTCTCCCCTAGAAAGACCTAAAATCAAAGACACCCTAGTGGCAGCAAGTACCACTAGTACCCAGATCTTGGTTGTGAATACCATAATCTACTAAATGAAACCAGAATTTCTTAGAGAAACAGCTAAAATGGGGAAAGTACAAAGTGAGCCTGGAACTTCTTGTCACAGGAAACAATGAATTGTTCAAAGACTAACTGGGTCTTGTCAAGAACACAACATGAATAGTAATGGTAATACATATTAAAAAGTCCATGAATCCACAGTGATATCCAGAAATAGGGAGAGGGAAAAGAAAAGGGAGAGGGAGAAGGGCAGGAATAGAGGGAGGGATTGAGAGAGAAGATTGTCCTCCTTTAAGTAGAATAATGCCAACTAATAAACACAGAATGAATGATAGAACAGTCCCCACTTTGTAAACTCTAACATTTTAAATTGATTTAGGTAAGCATCATCAATGGATGCCGTGGTGTTGTGGTAGCAGAAAAACAGTCCCCCAAAATGTTCATGCCCTAATCCCAGAAATGTGTTACTTTACATGATAAAAGGCATTTTGCAGATGGGAGTAAGGTTAAGGACTTGGAGATGGAGAGATTATCCTGGACTATTTGGGTGGGCTCAATGTAATCAGCAGGGTCCTTATAAGTGGAAGAGGGAGGCAGAAGAGAGAAGCAGAGAGATGGCAATGTGAGAAGGACTCAGTTACTGATTTTGAAGATGGAGGAAGCAGGCCATGAGCCAAGGAAAGCAGGCAGATAGTGAGATGGTTAGAAAGAGTGGGGCAGGATGGTAACAGTTGGTGGTTCTTGGGGAGGGATATGCAAGTGTTTATGCAATTTTCTTTAAATTTTCTATAGGTTTGAAAATTTTCAAGCAAAAAAATTAGTTAAAAAGAAAAAGCCTAGGGGCTTCCCTGGTGGCGCAGTGGTTGAGAGTCCGCTTGCTGATGCAGGGGAAATGGGTTCGTGCCCTGGTCTGGGAAGATCCCACATGCCACAGAGTGGCTGGGCCCGTGAGCCAGGGCCGCTGAGCCTGCACGTCCGGAGCCTGTGCTCCGCAATGGGAGAGGCCACAGCAGTGAGAAGCCCGCATACCGAAAAATGAGTTAATCTAGGTGTGGATTATTATTGTCATTTTGTACATAGGAAAGGTTAATAATATGAACATAGACGCAAGCACCAGTGAACATCAGGGATGGAGTAGAACTCAGGTATTCCAGCTACGCATCTGTTGTACATTTTATTAAATCAGTGTTTAACCACCTGTGGGCCCTGGTGGCTTCAGGATCTATTGCAGAAAGTCTGTCCTGCAAATGAATTTGGGTACCCAGCTTTGTCTATAGATTGAACTATGCCTCACACATATTATACTATTTACAGTGCCAATTCAGCTGTTTAAAAATATTTAAAAATAAAAGTATTCTCCTTCTATTAAATATGTACATTGAGAGTTTTAAAAAACTGAAAAGCCAAGAATTTGGATTTTTTTTTTCTGGTTACTTCTATGGCACCACTGCTCATTCTCACCATAGGCCATCAATATAGGACAATACTGATCCCAAGTCTTGCCTCACTAGAAGAATGTCTTTGAGGGTGGAGAATTGATATGAGTTTTTCATTGTTATATTTCTAGAGCCTAGAGCAGTGCCTTGTACTTAGCATGTGTCCAGTAAATAATGGTTGAACTAATGATGGGACAGAACTTCAAGGATGGAACTGCATTAGCTAAAATGTCATATAGTAACCGTCCACACATAGATAGAGTTTTGTCTACATTTTAGAGCCATTAAAGAGCTCTCTGAAGTCATCCTTAGACTCTAAATGAAACCCCACTCTACAGTTCTTCCTTCCCTCTCAGTAATTTTCTATTGATCTTCTAGTCTTTATTTCTCTGTTACTCAATTGTTACTTCTAAATAGCCCCACTAGCTGAGCTGAGTGCCTTTTTTATCTGTGCATTTTATTTCTTGAAACACATTTTAAGCTTCTTAAGGACAGAAACTACTTCTTATCAATTTTTTTCTATTCTTTTTTTCAAACCCAGAACCTGACATGGTGCCTATTTCTTTTTTTTTTTTGTAGGCATCTGTTATTTTTGTTTCTCCTGGCTTCTATTCATTCCTCTTCTCTTTTTCTTTTCACACACACACACTGTATTTTATTTTTACAAGAGATAAATAGACTGACACCAAGCATTGTAAATGGATGACCACAACAAAAGCAACAATGATTGCAATTAACAAACACGAAACCCACTCATACTATGTCATAATATTGACATTCAGTCCAGTAATCCTCCACTGTAACAGCTCCTTTACTTTGCAGTGAAAATTGATTTGTATATTTTTTGCCTCTGAGTCCTTGTGGGATTTTTTTTTTATTCAAACAGAAAGTCACAAAAATTATAATCATCCTCATCAGTTCACTAAGTCCCATGTAATTAATTTTTTTTCATCTTGATCTTTTGTTAGCACTGTTATGAGTTCATCAGTTTTCCATTAGAGTTCTGAAAATGCTTATTCATTCAGTTCAGCAGTATAGTCAGTTACCAGAAACCTGTACTTTCAGAGTCTTTTCCATGAATTCCTTGTAGATGAAACCCTTTTACAGGAACATATTTGCAAAAGCATCAGAGTACACCCAGAACTGTCTGTAAATGACAAAAGACTTAAAAATGACCACGGTTAAAGATTTGATGAAAGTTCATAATAATGCAATTGACAAGGAAATTTAGTTATTTCTGAGATATACATTTTAAAGTAATAACTAGAATTATGACTTACAACATTATACCAGAATATACAAGATTTTTAGAAATTTCATGTAATGTCTCAAACATTTATATTAACATATTTCCATACAAATAACCCAAAGAAAGTTTAGTATTAGTTGTTTTGTTTGCTTGTTTGTATACTGCAGGTTCTTATTAGTCATTAATTTTATACACATCAGTGTATACATGTCAATCCCAATTGCCCAATTCATCACACCACCATCCCCACACCCCTGCCGCTTTCCCCCCTTGGTGTCCAAACGTTTGTTCTCTACATATGTGTCTCTATTTCTGCCCTGCAAACCGGTTCATCTGTACCATTTTTCTAAGTTCCACATATATGCGTTAATATATGATATTTGTTTTTCTTTTTCTGACTTACAGAGTGAACTCTGTATGGCAGTCTCTAGATCCATCCACGTCTCAACAAATGACCCAATTTCGTTCCTTTTTATGGCTGAGTAATACTCCATTGTATATATGTACCACATCTTCTTTATCCGTTCATCTGTCGATGGGCATTTATGTTGCTTCCATGACCTGGCTATTGTAAATAGTGCTGCAATGAACATTGGGGTGCATGTGTCTTTCTGAATTATGGTTTTATCTGGGTATATGCCCAGTGGGGGGATTGCTGGATCATATGGTAATTCTATTTTTAGTTTTTTACAGAACCTCCATACTGTTCTCCATAGTGGCTGTATCAATTTACATTCCCACCAACAGTGCAAGAGGGTTCCCTTTTCTCCACACCCTCTCCAGCATTTGTTGTTTGTAGATTTTCTGATGATGCCCATTCTAACTGGTGTGAGGTGATACCTCATTGTAGTTGTGATTTGCATTTCTCTAATAATTAGTGATGTTCAGCAGCTTTTCATGTGCTTCTTGCCCATCTGCATGTCTTCTTTGGAGAAATGTCTATTTAGGTCTTCTGCCCATTTTTGGATTGGGTTTTTGTTTCTTTAATATTGGGCTGCATGAGCTGTTTATATATTTTGGAGATTTATCCTTTGTCTGTTGATTTGTTTGCAAATATTTTCTCCCATTCTGAGGGTTGTCTTTTGGTCTTGTTTATGGTTTCCTTTGCTGTGCAAAAGCTTTGAAGTTTCATTAGGTCCCATTTGTTTATTTTTGTTTTTATTTCCATTACTCTAGGAGGTGGATCAAAAAAGATCTTGCTTTGATTTATGTCAAAGAGTGTCCTTCCTATGTTTTCCTCTAAGAGTTTTATAGTGTCCGGTCTTAGATTTAGGTCTTGAATCCATTTTGAGTTTATTTTTGTGTATGGTGTTAGGGAGTGTTCTAATTTCATTCTTTTACATGTAGCTGTCCAGTTTTCCCACCACCACTTACTGAAGAGGGTGTCTTTTCTGCATTGTATATCTTTGCCTCCTTTGTCATAGATTAGTTGACCATAGGTGCGTGGGTTTACCTCTGGGCTTTCTATCTTGTTCCATTGGTCTATGTTTCTGTTTTTGTGCCAGTACCATATTGTCTTGATTACTGTAGCTTTGTAGTATAGTCTAAAGTCAGGGAGTCTGATTCCTTCAGCTCCGTTTTTTTCCCTCAAGACTGCTTTGGCTATTCGGCGTCTTTTGTGTCTCCATACAAATTTTAAGATGAATTGTTCTAGTTCCGTAAAAAATGCCATTGGTAATTTGATAGGGATTGCATTGAATCTGTAGATTGCTTTGGGTAGTATAGTCATTTTCACAATATTGATTCTTCCAATCCAAGAACATGGTATATATCTCTCCATCTGTTGGAATCATCTTTAATTTCTTTCATCAGTGTCTTATAGTTTTCTGCATACAGGTCTTTTGTCTCCCTAGGTAGGTTTATTCCTACGTATTTTATTCTTTTTGTTGCAGTGGTAAATGGGACTGTTTACATAATTTCTCTTTCAGATTTTTCATCATTAGTGTATAGGAATGCAAGAGATTTCTATGCATTAATTTTGTATCCTGAAACTTTACCAAATTCATTGATTAGCTCTAGTAGTTTTCTGGTGGCATTTTTAGGCTTCTCTATGTATAGTGTCATGTCATCTGCAAACAGTGACAGTTTTACTTCTTCTTTTCTGATTTGGATTCCTTTTATTTCTTTTTCTTCTCTGATTCCCGTGGCTAGGACTTCCAAAACTACGCTGAATAATAGTGGTGAGAGTGGACATCCTTATCTCATTCCTGATCTTAGAGGAAATGCTTTCAGTTTTTCATCATTGAGAATGATGTTTGCTGTGGGTTTGTCTTATATGGCCTTTATTATGTTGAGGTAGGTTCCCTCTATGCCCACTTTCTGGAGAGTGTTTATCATAAATCAGTGCTGAATTTTGTCAAAAGGTTTTTCTGCATCTATTGAGATGATCATATGGTTTTTATTCTTCAATTTGTTAATATGGTGTATCACACTGATTGATTTGCGTATATTGAAGAATACTTGCATCCCTGGGATCAATTCCTCTTGATGTGGTGTATAATCCTTTTAATGTGTTGTTGGATTCTGCTTGCTAGTATTTTGTTGAGGATTTTTGCATCTATATTCATCAGTGATATTGGTCTGTAATTTTCTCTTTTTGTAGTATCTTGGTCTGGTTTTGGTATCAGGGTGATGGTGGCTTCATAGAATGAGTTTGGGAGTGTTTCTTCCTCTGCAGTTTTTTGGAAGAGTTTGAGAAGGATGGGTGTTAGCTCTTCTCAAAATGTTTGATAGAATTCACCTGTGAAGCCAACTGGTCCTTTGCTTTTGTTTGTTGGAAGATTCTTAATCACAGTTTCAATTTCATTACTTGTGATTGCTGTGTTCATATTTTCTCTTTCTTCCTGGTTCAGTCTTGGAAGGTTATACCTTTCTAAGAATTTGTCCATTTCTTCCAGGTTGTTCATTTTATTGGCATAGAGTTGCTTGTAGTAGTCTCTTAGGATGCTTTGTATTTCTGCGGTGTCTGTTGTAACTTCTCCTTTTTCATTTCTAATTTTATTGATTTGAGTCCTCTCCCACTTTTCCTTGATGAGTCTGGCTAATGGTTTATCAATTTTGTTTACCTTCTCAAAGAACCAGCTTTTAGTTTTATTGATCTTTGCTATTGTTTTGTTTGTTTCTATTTCTCTTATTTCTGCTCTGATCTTTATGATTTCTTTCCTTCTGCTAACTTTGGGTTTTGTTTGTTCTTCTTTCTCTAGTTCTTTTAGGTGTAAGTTTAGATTGTTTACTTGATATTGTTCTTGTTTCTTGAGGTAGGCTTGTGTAGCTATAATCATCCCTTTTAGAACTGCTTTTGCTGCACCCCATAGGTTTTGGATCATTGTGTTTTCATTGCCATTTGTCTCTAGGTATTTTTTGATTTCCTTTTTGATTTCTTCAGTGATCTCTTGGTTATTTAGTAATGTATTGTTTACTCTACATGTGTTTGTGTTTTTTACGGTTTTTTTCCTTGTAATTCACTTCTAGTCTCATAGTCTTATGGTCAGAAAAGATGCTTGGTATGATTTCAATTTTCTTAAATTTACTGAGGCTTGATTTGTGACCCAAGGTGTGATCTATCCTGGAGAATGTTCCATGCACACTTGAGAAGCAAGTGTAATCTGCTGCTTTTGAATGGAATGTCCTATAAATATCATTTAAATCTATCTGCTCTATTTTGTCATTTAAACCTTCTGTTTCCTTATTTATTTTCATTTTGGATGATCTGTCCATTGGTGTAAGTGAGGTGTTAAAGTCCCCCACTATTATTGTGTTATTGTTAATTTCCTCATTTATAGGTGTTAGCAGTTGCCTTATGTATTGAGGTGCTTCTATGTTGGGTGCATATATATTTATAATTGTTATATCTTCTTCTTGGATTGCTCCCTTGATCATTATGTAGTGTCCTTCCTTGTCTCTTGTAACATTCTTTATTTTAAAGTCTATTTTATCTGATATGAGTATAGCTACTCCAGCTTTCTTTTGATTTTCATTTGCATTAAATATCTTTTTCCGTCCCCTCACTTTCAGTCTGTATGTGTCCCTAGGTCTGAAGTGTGTCTCTTGTAGACAGCATATATATGGGTCTTGTTTTTGTATCCATTCAGCAAGCCTGTGTCTTTTGCTTGGAGCATTTAATCCATTCATGTTTAAGGTAATTATTGATATGTATGTTCCTATGACCATTTTCTGAATTGTTTTGGGTTTGTTTTTGTAGGTTCTTTTCTTCTCTTGTGTTTCCCACTTAGAGAAGTTCCTTTAGCATTTGTTGTAGAGCTGGTTTCATGGTGCTGAATTCTCTTAGCTTTTGCTTGTCTGTAAAGCTTTTGACTTCTCCACTGAATCTGAATGAGATCTTTGCTGGGTAGAGTAATCTTGGTTGTAGGTTCTTCCCTTTCATCACTTTAAGTATATCATGCTACTGCCTTCTGGCTTGTTGAGTTTTTGCTGAGAAATCAGCTGTTAACCTTATGGGAGTTCCCTTGTATGTTATTTGTCACTTTTCCCTTGCTGCTTTCAATAATTTTTCTTTGTCTTTAATTTTTGCCAATTTGATTACTATGTGTCTTGGTGTGTTTCTCCTTATGTTTGTCTTGTATGGGACTCTCTGTGCTTCCTGCGTGGCTATTTCCTTTCCCTTGTTAGGGAAGTTTTCGACTATAATCTCTTCAAATATTTTCTCTGCTCCTTTCTCTCTCTCTTCTCCTTCTGGGACCCCTATAATGTGAATGTTGTTGCATTTAATGTTGTCCCAGAGGTCTCTTAGTCCATCTTCATTTCTTTTCATTGTTTTTTCTTTACTCTGTTCTGCAGCAGTGAATTCCACTGTTCTGTCTTCCAGGTCACTTATCCGTTCTTCTGCCTCAGTTATTCTGCTATTGATTCCTTTTAGTGTAGTTTTCATTTCAGTTATTGTATTGTTCATCTCTGTTTGTTTGTTCTTTAATTCTTCTATGTCTTTGTTAAACATTTCTTGTGTCTTCTCGATCTTTGCCTCCTTTCTTTTTCCGAGGTCCTGGATCATCTTCACTATCATTATTCTGAATTCTTTTTCTGGAAGGTTGCCTATCTCCATTTCATTTAGTTGTTTTTCTGGGGTTTTATCTTGTTCCTTCACCTGGTACATAGCCCTCTGCCTTTTCATCTTGTCTATCTTTCTGTGACTGTGGTTTTTGTTCCACAGGCTGCAGAATTGTAGTTCTTCTTGCTTCTGCTGTCTGCCCTCTGGTGGATGAGGCTTTCTAAGAGGCTTGTGCAAGTTTCTTGATGGGAGGGACTGGTGGTGGGTAGATCTGACTGTTGCTCTGGTGGGCAGAACTCAGTAAAACTTTAATCCACTGGACTGTTGATGGGTGGGGCTGGGTTCCCTCCCTGTTGGTTGTTTGTCCTGAGGCAACCCAACACTGGAGCCTACCTGTGTTCTTTGGTGGGGCTAATGACAGACTCTGGGAGGGCTCACACCAAGGAGTACTTCCCAGTACTTCTGCTGCCAGTGTTCTTGTCCCCATGGTGAAACAGAGCCACCCCCCGCCTCTGCAGGAGACCCTCCAACACTAGCAGGTAGGTCTGGTTCAGTCTCCCCTGGGGTCACTGCTTCTTCCGCTGGGTCCTGATGCACACACTACTTTTTGTGTGCCCTCCAAGAGTGGGGTCTCTGTTTCTCCCAGTCCTGTTGAAGTCCTGCAGTCAATTCCCACTAAGCTTCAAAGTCTGATTCTCTAGGAATTCCTCCTCCTGTTTCCAGACCCCCAGGTTGGGAAGCCTGACGTGGGGCTCAGAACCTTCCCTCCAGTGGGTGAACTTCTGTGGTATAAGTGTTCACCAGTCTGTGAGTCACCCACCCACCAGTTATGGGATTTGATTTTACTGTGATTGCGCCCCTCCTACCGTCTCATTGTGGCTTCTCCTTTGTCTTTGGATGTGGGGTATCTTTTTTGGTGAGTTCCAGTGTCTTCCTGTCGATGATTATCCAGCAGCTAGTTGTGATTCTGGTATTCTCACCAGAGGGAGTGAGAGCACGTCCTTCTCTGCCATCTTGTTTCCTCTTCCATTCCTCTTCTCTTCATAATAACATTCTGCTTTGTTTCTGGGAACTCGTCTCACCTCTATTTTGTAGACAACTGTGGGTAAATGCAAGCTGTCCTGTCCTGTCTTAGCCAAGCAGGAGAGGAGGTTTTGGAAGAAATAGGTTAACAGCTAGACTGTAATCTTCTTCAGCATTATAATTAATTGAGGAAAGATAGAACAATGTCAACCTTCTTACAGTATCAACTCAAGGAATGTTTTCATTGCAAGGGTCTCTGTGGGTTTGCTGTGAATAGATTACTGATCCATGAATATTCTTTCATACTTGGTTGTCAAGATAATTTATCATATAACATATAAGTTTTGATTTGTAGCCGCATAAAAGAAAGGAAGCCAGGCAGCCTCTCCTTTAGTTCCCCAGTGACAGGTAACTAGAAAGATATTTAAGCTGAGGGACTCTAGGCCCTGCAGTTTTCTTGTGTTTATGTGATTCGCACTCTTGTCATGTCAGTGCTGGTCCCTCATGACTAAACGGTATCCCATGTAGTGACTGAGACATTGGAAGATGTGTCTGGGGTGTCCAAGGCCTCCACGACCTTGTTGCAGTATGTTGTTGTCCCTCTTCTTAAGGCTTCTGTGTGCTTTCTTAAGGCTAAGTAAACTCAGTGATGGATAAGCCTATTGTATGCTGTGCACTTGATTGACAGTCTTGCAGCGTGTGACCCAGACTCAGCCAATGATACTTTCTCCTGGGACTTTGAATCTTGGGCTGGTGGCATATGTCCTAAATGGATTTTTTTTCTTTTTTAATTTGACTGGCAGCACAGCACTCTGACAAAGCTATAGAATAGTTCTTGCTCCCTGGATGTCAGAGCTACGTGTGTTTCTATTTCCAAGCTTTTCTACAGATTCTGTTAGCATGCTCTCTTTCCAGTGAATTCCTGTTTACCTAATTAATCAGAGATGGTTTCTCTTAGCTGCCACCAGAGAACTCTGATGATATAGCTATGAGTAAGGTAAGTTCTCAATACATTTTAATTGTTTAGTTAGTGTCTTGATTAGCTACTGCTCTGTAATAAATCACCTCTAAATGTGGTGGCTTGAAATTACAACCACTTAATTAGCTGCAGTTATGCAGGCCCATGGGTTAGACTGGGCTCAGTTGTCTGGTTGTCTTGGTCTTAACCAGATTTCCCCACATTCAGTATTTTTGCCATAAACATCTTTGCCACAAGCGTTTTTGCCCCAAACATTTTCACTACATAGCTAAATGGCTGTGAGGCAAGTTTGCTATCGTGGATAAAATAATGAAAAATAAAAGTGGGATACTGAAAAGGGCATACTAAAACATGAGAAATGAGTAACAAAGTTAAGAGGACCTTATTGTAAAATACAAAATACTTGAATACATTTAGAATGTGTGTAGATTCATGTAATACTGCACATATAACTGATTTTATTTTGTGGGTTGTACCTAATCACTTGTCTTCCAAGGCTTTCGTTCATGATATTTTATACATTGATTGATTAATTGTTAATTTGTCTCCCTGTTTGGTGCCACACTTTTTCTTTTTTGCTAAAATTTCTTCCTTTATTAATAAAGGTATTAGTTTTCAAACACTAGAATGCATATTTGTAACTGAGCTTTGTATTGTGTTGGGAAAGCCTCTGCACTGTTGTTTGTTAACATTATTTCACATGCTGGTTGAAAGATGTTTCAAAGTTCTATGGGAAACGTGGGTTCAACTCTGTGCCTTTGAGGCTCTTGTGGCCTCTTTCTTTTCCAATGTCATGTGTTCCAAAATAAGAAACCCACTCTTGGGACAAATCATCATCATCATCTGTCAATTAAAAAAAAACCCAATAATGTTGCTAACCAGAAGAAATGCTAATGTATTCAACCAGATGAAAACAAACTTTCTAATCAAAAACTGCCAATCAGTTTTTTTACTTTTCATGGAATAATTGCCTTAAGGCCAATTAGCTTTGGGCAAAAATGCTTGTGGCAAAGATGTTGCTAAAGATGTTTATGGTGAAAGTGCCTAGAAACATTTTCTCATGCTTTTGTGGTGAAATGCATGTCAGCTGGGCAGCTTTGCTTCTGGAGGTTATCTGGCCATCTAGGAAGTTTCTCTGGGCTTGTTCAAATGGTGGCGGTGGGGTTCCGAGAGAGTGAGGGAAGCATTATGTGCTGAATTGTGTTCCCTCAAAATCCATATGTTGAAGATTCAACCCCCCATTAACTCAGACTGTGACTGTATTTGGAGATAGGACCTTTAATGAAGTGATTAAGTTAAATGAGACCATTAGGGTGGGCTCTAATCTAATCTGACTGATGCTTTTTTAAGAAGAAATTTGGACACACAGAGAAATACTAGGGTTATGCATAGAGGAAAGGCTATGTGAGGACACAGCAAAAGGGTGGCCAGCATGCCAGGAAAGAGGTCTCAGAAAAAACCAAACCTGCCAATACCTTAATCCTGGACTTCCAGCCTCCAGAACTGTGAGAAAATAAATTTCTGTCATTTAAGCCACCTAGTCTGTGGTATTTTGTTATTACAGCCCTAGCAAACTAATACACAAAGCACACAGGTTCTCTTGTGGCTTGGTCTTAGAACTGGCACAACATCACTTCAGCTGTATTATATTGATAAAACTAAGTCACAAGTCCAGCCCAGCTGGGAGGTCACATTACAAATGGGTATGGATATAGGGAAGGGGATAATTGCGGCCAATTTTGTAAATAAGCTGTCACAGTAATTTGAATGGAAAGGAAGTATACAGAATAGAAATAGATATTAATGCAGAAAATGTTGTTGGGTACTTTAATCTGCAATTGAAATGCTTTGTCCAAAGCACATTTCTCTTTGGTGTGAATGGACTAGGCTAGCTGATGTTCATCCCATGGTCTGCCCAATGAAAATATGCCCACCTGCACCAAGGAGGCCCTATTATGAACCATAATGCCTTGACAAATAACCAGAATGTGGGAGGAATGGTATATATTTTTTTTAACAGATCAAATCATATCATTAGGTCTTAAAAACTTAGCATTATCATGTCTTATTAATTTTTCAGAGGGATAGTTGCCCAATTCTTTTTTTTTTTTTTTTTTTTTACTTTCTAGTCCCCTTATTTTCTTTTTTTTTAAAAACATTTTTATTGGAGTATAATTGCTTTACAATGGTGTGTTAGTTTCTGCTTTATAACAAAGTGAATCAGTTATACACATACATATATCCCCATATCTCTTCCCTTTGCCTCTGCCTCCCTCCCACCCTCCCTATCCCACCTTTCTAGCTGGTCACAAAGCATGGAGCTGGTCTCCCTGTGCTATGCGACTGCTTCCCACTAGCTATCTATTTTACATTGGTAGTGTATATATGTTCATATATACACTACCACTCTCTCACTTTGTCCCAGCTTCCCCTTCCCCTTCCTTGTGTCCTCAAGTCCATTCTCTAGTAGGTCTGCGTCTTTATTCCCATCTTGCCCCTAGGTTCTTCATGACCATTTTTTTTTTTAGATTCCATATGTATGTGTTAGCATACAGTATTTGTTTTTCTCTTTCTGACTTACTTCACCCTGTATGACAGACTCTAGGTCCATCCACCTCACTACAAATAACTCAATTTTGTTTCTTTTTATGGCTGAGTAATATTCCATTGTATATATGTGCCACATCTTCTTTATCCATTCATCTGTCGATGGACACTTAGGTTGCTTCCATGTCCTGGCTATTGTAAATAGAGCTGTAGTGAACATTGTGGTACATGACTCTTTTTGAATTATGGTTTTCTCAGGGTATATGCCCAATAGTGGGATTGCTGGGTCATATGGTAGTTCTATTTTTAGTTTTTTAAGGAACCTTCATACTGTTCTCCATAGTTTGCCCACTTCTTGTCATTGACAGACTGGAGTGCTAGAAAGGTCAGGGAAAGCCCTTAACTTAAAAGAAAAAAAAAAAAAACACAACTCTAAGAAAAAATATTCTCCAAGCCTTTAAAGTAGGGTCTATGTCTCATTCCACCTCTGCATCTCTCCATGATAATGACAGGCTTTACAGAGAAGGTGTTTAAATAGTAAAGAATTAATACTGGCTTCTATAGTTGAGACTGCATCATTAGTTATGTCCTGACTCATGTAGCTGGAAAACTTATTTACTTTAGATTGTAGAAATAGACTTTAGTCAGGTCTAGAAAAATTCATGTGGTGGCCTATGGAATTAAAGAAAAATGCACCACTTCAACCAATATTTATTAAGTATGTGTTCATGTTCAATATTTATTTAGAGGGGAAACTGGTTTATTAATAGTAAAAATTCTTCCTCCCTCTCTCCCTCCCTCCCTCCCTCC
>NW_006769542.1:1809926-1837689 GCF_000442215.2 Lipotes vexillifer | reverse complement strand
ACTCCCTCCCTCCCTCCCTCCCTCCCTCCCTCCCTTCCTTCCTTCCTTCCTTCCATCCTCTTTTCCTATTTTATTTTCTCCCAAACAAAATTTCACATCAATGAGAACATTAGGGAACGATAAAGTGTTTACTGAGGTGAAGTGGGGTGACAAGGAGAGGGTTGGTACTGCACTGTGCCCGCTGTTTCACAGTTTGCACACTAAGCTCAGTGAGCCCTACCTGGTTTTCCAAATTCCTCTTCTCATCCTCACAGCTACCAGGTTTCCTCCCTCTCTTTTCCCATCCACACTCTGCCTTCTTGCTCCTGCCTTAGATTTTCTAGATCTGTATCTGGGATTCTCAATTTTTCCTTTCTTAGGCAGAGCAATTTAGTGCTGTAACCGTTTTAAATTCAAACTTTGACACTCCCACTCACTAGTTAAAACTGCCTACAGTAACATCAAAGGCCATTATGTGAGGGACAAAAGTTTTACTCCTGTTTAACAAATAGAAGTTCCTCCAGATACCAAAATTTGCGTTCCTTAGAAGGCAATGGGAAATAAAAACTGACAAATCTACTAGGAGCAGATGACCATAGTAAAAGGCAAAATAAGCAATTTCTTACATGGCCTGCATAGGAGAGGGGCCCATTTACATCTTTCTATTGTGTTAAGAGTTGTTTTGATGTGTAAACAAGTTAAAATGATTCTCATGATATTTTAGCAACCCTTATGGAATGGAGTCCTGGAAGTATTCAACTTGTCCAACCTCTAACACACCCATAGTTATTGTGATAATGAAATTAACTGTATCTGTTGAGAGATCTTTGACAGCAGTAATTGACATATGAACGCTTTAATGTACATCTGCCCCCATCTGAACACTTTCTTTCCCAGGATTTCTCTCCTGAAGTTACAGTGATGGGGTGGGTGGGAGGGGCTAGCCATCTCCATCATGCCACTTTCTGTTGGTTCTCCCAGCTCTTCCACTTCATTCACTGCCCCTAACTCCTGCTACCTGGATCGCAGTCCCTGAAAAGAAATTTGTCTTTGTTTCCTGCTCTGTTTTCTAGGGAACCCAAGCTAAGATACTCATTAAAAAAAAAAAAGAGGATAAGACTGGGAAAATAAGGATACTGTAAACTCAAACTTTGCTTATTTTAAAGTGTTTTATGTGCATGAGGTAAAGGGCTATAATTCCTTCTACTCAACGTTCTTTGAAATATCAGAAAGACTTGTTATTTTCCATTTTTCCCCCAAAGATTGAAAAAAATCCATAAGTGCCTTAGAAAATCAAAAAATGTAAAGAATTCTTAGATGATAAAAAGCAATTGAGATTATTTTATAAGAGAATCAAGAGCAGGGAAACCGTGTCTCCAGATCCATCTCAAACCTACCTGTATTTTTCCATCTCCACTGTCACCTTCCTAGACCAAGGTATCTTCCCCTCTTACTGCGGTTCCACCTGGTCTCTTTGCTTTGCTCTTGTCCTCCTACAATTCCTTCTCTATGCTTTTTCCACCTTCAAGCCTTTGCAATTTAATGTTGCCTCTGCCTTGGATGCTCCTTACCTGCTTCTTCCCTTTGGCTCCTTTTAGTTCACCTTAAACATCATTTTCTCAGGTCAGAGCACTTCTGACCTCCTGGTCTAAAGTCACCCTCCTCTTCTGCTTACCTCCCATCATTTCCTATTCCATTTATCTGTTACTTTCTTCATGGAATTTACCAAATCTGCTACAGTTTTTTATTTGTTTGCTTCCATATTAGTGGCTGTTTCTCTCATTAGAATATCAGTGCCATGAGGGCGGGAACCTGGTCTGTTGTCTTTATTGCCCTAACTTGGGTTTTCAGCACAGTTAGTGACACACAGCATAGAAAGAATGACACTTTTCTTAGGACTCTTCACTCAGTCAACAAGCACTGTACCAGCTATGGAGCTAGATATTGGCAATCAAGAGGAAGGAAATAAGACCCTGCCTTCAAGGAGCTCTGAGTGGAGAAGAACATGGCCTTTTATTTTCTGATGCACAGTTTGATCATTTGTGCTACATATTTTATTTTTTTACCATTAGACTTTTCCACACTGAATGTAGGATCTCAATCATCTTTGTATCTCTACAGAGGTTAGCATATACCATGAAAATAAAATCATATTTTTGATAGCGTTTAAAAAGTTCTAAGGGAGCTTTTATAAATATGATAAATTATTATTAATATTACTATTATTATTATTTTATTTTATTTTTATTTTTTTGCAGTACGCGGGCCTCTCCCGTTGCAGAGCACAGGCTCCGGACGTGCAGGCTCAGCAGCCATGGCCCACGGGCCCAGCCACTCCCAGACTGGGGCACGAACCTGTGTCCCCTGCATCGGCAGGCAGACTCTCAACCACTGCGCCACCAGGGAAGCCCTAATATTACTATTATTAATTGTCCAGTAAAGTATAATCAGCGCTTCTTAACTATTTGTTAATTACCAAATGAGATGTTTACATAAAAGGGTGAGAAAAAGATAGTGGTGTTGGTGAAAAAGAAGAGTCTGAGTGGGTGGTAGGTAAAGTGATCAAAAGAAAAATTGGATTTGAAAGCCAATTCCCACACTGCTGTAAGGATACTCTTCTGCTCATTTTCTTTCCTGGAACTTTAGAATAATTTAGTAATAATCATTTCTTTAGATGTCTGTAGGAAGTTAAATAATGAGTCTGCTGCAATTTCAACACCTAAGAACAAAAAGTTCACAAACCATAGCGTATTTGTCTACTTGAAAATTACCTAATTATTTTCCAGCTTCAGTGTGAGAAGGTCACACAAATTAATTAACAACATACGATCAGCAACATTCATTTAATTGTGATCTTTTGGGAGAAGGAAATCATGTACCAGTGTCACTGATGTGAGTTGGGAAGTGGGGGAACATCACACACCTGTAATTTTATTAATTATTAATGAAAACCAATATAAATAATGCATTTCCTATTTTGTTTACTAAGCCAGTGGGACTCAGTATAGCCTGAGGTAATATCACTGCCTAAGACAAAGAAAATTCCAGCTGCTCATTACCGATAGTTTGCCAAAAAGGGATCTGGCTACTACAAGTGGATTTACAAAAATGCTGTCTGTGATCTAATGCTTAATAAATACAGCTTAATGATAATAATGTTAGCTACTGAGATGAAAATACTTGTAAAGTAAGACCTGGTGCCTTTTCAAATCAGGCATGTTCCCCAGACATCATGGAGCCATGTATACTTTAGAAAGAAAATTAAAGGAAATTTATGCATGTGTGTGGTCCCATATGAATGCTCACCAAAGGGGGACTTCAGCAGAGGAAAATTTTAATAATCAAGTGGATAGGGCAACCTGTTCTGTGTATGCTAGCCAGCATCTTTCCCCAGGTACCCTTGTTATTGCCCAGTGGGCTTATGAACAAAGTGCCCATGATGGCAGGGATGGGAGTTATGCATGGGCTCAGCAACATGGGCTTCCACTGACCACTGCCAACTTGGCTATGGTCACTGCTGAATGCCCAATCTGCCAGTAGGAGACATGAACTTTGAGTTCCTGTTATGGCATCATTCCCTGGGGTAATCAGTCAGCTACCTGGTTGCAGGTTGATTACATGGGACCACTTTCATCAGGAAAGGTCAGTGCTTTGTTCTTACTGGGATAGACACTCTGCATACAGATTTACATACAGTATTGCTTCTGATCAAGGAACTCATCTCAAAGAAAAATGAGTATGGCAATGGGGCCATGCTCATGGAATTTACTGGTCTTCCCATATTCACTATCCTGAAGCAGCCGGCTTGATAGAGTGGTAGGATGCCATTTGAAAACTAAGTTACCATGCCAGTTAGGTGGCAGTTCCTTGCAGAGCTGAGGCAAGGTTCCCTTGAGGGCTGTATATGCTCTGAAATCAGCATACAATATATGATGCTGTTTTTTCCATAGTCAGGATCCATGGACTCAGGTATCAAGGGGTAGAATGGGAGTGGCACTACTCACCATTACCTGTAGTAACCCACTAGCAAATTTTTTGCTCTCTGTTCCTGTAACTTTATGTTTTGCTGGCCTAGAGGTCTTAATTCCAGAGGGAGGAATGCTTCTACCAGGAGACACAATGTTTCCATTAAACTGGAAGTTAAGACCTGTCCACTGTGAACTCCTCATGCCTCTGACTCAACAGGCAAAAAAGGGAGTTCTTGTGCTGGCTGGAGTGATTGGTCCTGATTATCAAGGAGAACTTGGACTGCTTTTCTACAATGGAGGTAAGGAAGAGTATGTCTGGAATAAAGGAGATCCCTTAGATTGTCTCTTAGTATTACCATGCCCTGTAAATATGGTCAACTACAGCAACCCCATCCAAGTAGGACTAATGGCCTAGACCCTTCAGGAATGAAGGTTGGATCACCCTGCCAGGTAATGAACCATGACCAGCTGAGATGCTTGGCGAAGGTGAAGAGAATACAGAATGTCTGGTAGAAGAAGGTAGCTATAAATATCAGCTACAACCACATGACCAGTTACAAAAATGAAGACTGTAATTGTTATGAGTATTTCCTCCGTATTTATTATGAAGACGTTTGTGTATGTGTATAATATCTTTTTTCTTTCCTATATTATTCCCTTATCATGTAAGGTAAGATATATTGACTTGATATCAGTATTTAAATATTGTTGATTTTATGTCATAGTATTTAAGTTATTGGATGTCGAGAGAAGAGTAAACATCACTCAAGGACTTTTACCTCTTTTTCTGGGAAAGGTATTAGTGCATTTTCGGTTGTATGTAGAATAGTTGTATCATGTTAGATGGAATTATGACCTTGTTATTGTTTTTATCTGGAGATTAAGTATGGTTTAAGATGCATATAGTTGCCAAGTTGACAGCTGGTAGGCTTGTGGTAGTTAATTTTATGTATCCACTTGATTGGGCTAAGGGATGCCAGATAGCAGGTAAAACAGTGTTTCTGTTGTGTCAGTGAGGGTGTCTCCAGAAGAGATTAACATTTGCCCATGTAGGTGGGCATCATCCAATCTGTTGAGAACCTGAATAGAACAAAAAGGCAGAGGAAGGGTAGTTTCACTCTCTATGCTTGAGCTGAGACATCCATCTTCTGCCCTCTGACATCAGCGCTCCTGGTTCTTGGGCTTTTGGACTCAGACCAGGACTTAACACCATCAGCCCCCTCACTCTCAGGTCTTTAGACTCAGAGTGAATTATACCATTGACTTTCTTGGGTCTCCAACTTGCCGATGGCAGATCTTCTCAGTCTTTATAATCATGTGAGCCAATTCCTCATAATAAATCTTTTTTTACATATCTGTTATATCCTATTGGTTCTGTTTCTCTGGAGAACCCTGACTAATACAGTGTGTGTGTCTATGTGTCTATAGAGCTAGTATTTGATATAGAAAAGAATCCACTGAGAAGCATAGAAATAAAATGTAAAGAAAGAATAAAAAGTAATTAGAGAATAAAAACTTATTACCCAGTCAGATTTCATAGAATCTGAAATCTAATAAAAAGACATTTGAATCAAAAGAACCTGAGTACAACCTAAACATTGAAAATAAGGGAAAAATGTCTCCCCCCACCTTCTTTTTTTCATTCCCTCTATACCCTTTCCTGATGATTTCACTCACTTCCAGAGCTTCAGCCCAGATGTCAGTGTATAAACGTGGACTAGAAGAGAAACTTTTAGCAAAAGTTTACCAGATAACATTCTATGAAAGACCCCTCACCTGAGCTCTGCACAGGCAGCTGCCTCTAGACATCTTACGTGGATACTCTGGTTCCTCAGACTCAGCACACCCCAACCTGTATGCATCACTTCTCCTTGCAAACCTGTGCCTCAGTGCCATCACCATCCAGCCAGTCTCCCACAATAAGCCCCAGATTCACCATTGTCCCCTCCTTTCCATTTACTCCTTATATTTGATTGTCCATTGACTCCTGTTGCTTCTACCTCAGAACTGTCTTTTGAATGCAAGCCTCTGTCCTCTGCCTCCCTTCCTCTTGCCTTAGTTCAGACTCTTATCAACAGAGTCCAACAGGTCTGTGCTTCTCCAGTCCTTCTGAATTTCTCTCCATCTGCCATTACTGCTGCCAGAACAGTTCCCCAGTCTGCAGACCACTGGTGATGCTTAAACTCCTCATCATGTCACAAAGGCCTCTCACAGCCAGGTCCCAACACACCTCTCCTGTGACAAGCACTCACTCTTCCCAAAGCCCAGCTCTTGGGAATTCTTAACCATTCCCCCAATATGCCAGGCTCCTCTACACTTTCACTCCTTTATATCTGCAACTCCCTCTGCTTGGAATTCCTCTATTCCTTCTTCCTGCATTCTCCTTGAAGCCACCTCCAAATGGGTGACAATCTTAGGTACTGGTTAAGACTATGGGCTATGGAGACAGATAGTCTGGGTTGGAATCCTCCACCAACTTTCAGTGTGATCTCAGGCAAGTCACTTAACTTCCCTTGTCTTAGGTTCCATCTCCATAACATGGGAAGATCAATAATGATACCTATATCTTAAGACTGTTATGAGAGTTAAATGATAAAATATATGTAGCAGGACTCCACATCCCTTGTTAGAACAGTAAATGTATAATAAATGTTAGATACTATGACCAAAATTTCTCAAGGCAGAGTTAGTTCTTCCCACTTCTTGGATCTCTAAAGATGAGGGATCTGGTATCTGGAAAGTTTGCTCAGAAGGACAAGTGATGTCCTGAGTTCCAAGGAAATTACTAGGGGAGTTTTCATAGTTAGAGCAAAGAAAATCATTCTTTATTTCTTCAGAGTCCTAGGCACTGGGGATACAAAGTGACCAGTTTGTTGAATAAGCCTGTTGGAACCAAAGTGCAAAATTATATTTTTCTTCCCTCCGTTTTTATTTTTTATTTTATTTTATTTTTTTAACATCTTTATTGGGGTATAATTGCTTTACAATGGTGTGTTAGTTTCTGCTTTATAACAGAGTGAGTCAGTTATACATATATATATGTTCCCATATCTCTTCCCTCTTTGTCTCCCTCCCTCCCACCCTCCCTATCCCACCCCTCCAGACAGCCACAAAGAACCGAGCCGGTTTCCCTGTGCCATGCGGCTGCTTCCCACTGGCTATCTACCTTACGTTTGTTAGTATATATATGTCCATGTCTCTCTCTCGCCCTAACACACCTCACCCTTCCCCCTCCCCATATCCTCAAGTCTGTTCTCCAGTAGGTCTCTGTCTTTATTCCTGTTTTACCCCTAGGTTCTTCATAACATTTTTTTTTTCTTAAATTCCATATATATGTGTTAGCATACGGTATTTGTCCTTCTCTTTCTGACTTACTTCACTCTGTATGACAGACTCTAGATCTATCCACCTCATTACAAATAGCTCAATTTCGTTTCTTTTTATGGCTGAGTAATATTCCATTGTATATATGTGCCACATCTTCTTTATCCATTCATCCGACGACGGGCACTTAGGTTGTTTCCATCTCCGGGCTATTGTAAATAGAGCTGCAATGAACATTTTGGTACATGACTCTTTCTGAATTCTGGTTTCCTCAGGGTATATACCTAGTAGTGGGATTGCTGGGTCATATGGTAGTTCTATTTGTAGTTTTTTAAGGAACCTCCATACTGTTCTCCATAGTGGCTGAACCAATTCACATTCCCACCAGCAGTGCAAGAGTGTTCCCTTTTCTCCACACCCTCTCCAGCATTTATTGTTTCTAGATTTTTTGATGATGGCCATTCTGACTGGTGTGAGATGATATCTCATTGTAGTTTTGATTTGCATTTCTCTAATGATTAATGATGTTGAGCATTCTTTCATGTGTTTGTTGGCAGTCTGTATATCTTCTTTGGAGAAATGTCTATTTAGGTCTTCTGCCCATTTTTGGATTGGGTTGTTTATTTTTTTGTTATTGAGCTGCATGAGCTGCCTGTAAATTTTAGAGATTAATCCTTTGTCAGTTGATTCATTTGCAAATATTTTCTCCCATTCTGAGGGCTGTCTTTTGGTCTTGTTTATGGTTTCCTTTGCTGTGCAAAAGCTTTGAAGTTTCATTAGGTCCCATTTGTTTATTTTTGTTTTTATCTCCATTACTCTAGGAGATGGGTCAAGAAGGATCTTGCTGTGATTTATGTCATAGAGTGTTCTGCCTATGTTTTCCTCTAAGAGTTTGATAGTTTCTGGCCTTACATTTAGGTCTTTAATCCATTTTGAGCTTATTTTTGTGTATGGTGTTAGGGAGTGATCTAATCTCATACTTTTACATGTACCTGTCCAGTTTTCCCAGCACCACTTATTGAAGGGGCTGTCCTTTCTCCACTGTATATTCCTGCCACCTTTATCAAAGATAAGGTGACCATATGTGCATGGGTTTATCTCTGGGCTTTCTATCCTATTCCATTGATCTATCTTTCTGTTTTTGTGCCAGTACCATACTGTCTTGATTACTGTAGCTTTGTAGTATAGTCTGAAGTCAGGCAGCCTGATTCCTCCAGCTCCATTTTTTGTTCTCAAGATTGCTTTGGCTATTCGGGGTCTTTTGTGTTTCCATACAAATTGTGAAATTTTTTGTTCTAGTTCTGTGAAAAATGCCAGTGGTAGTTTGATAGGGATTGCATTGAATCTATAGATTGCTTTGGGGAGTAGAGTCATTTTCACAATGTTGATTCTTCCAATCCAAGAACATGGTATATCTCTCCATCTGTTTGTATCATCTTTAATTTCTTTCATCAGTGTCTTATAATTTTCTGCATACAGGTCTTTTGTCTCCTTAGGTAGGTTTATTCCTAGATATTTTATTCTTTTTGTTGCAATGGTAAATGGGAGTGTTTTCTTGATTTCACTTTCAGATTTTTCATCGTTAGTATATAGGAATGCCAGAGATTTCTGTGCATTAATTTTGTATCCTGCTACTTTACCAAATTCATTGATTAGCTCTAGTAGTTTTCTGGTAGCATCTTTAGGATTCTCTATGTATAGTATCATGTCATCTGCAAACAGTGACAGCTTTACTTCTTCTTTTCCGATTTGGATTCCTTTTATTTCCTTTTCTTCTCTGATTGCTGTGGCTAAAACTTCCAAAACTATGTTGAATAAGAGTGGTGAGAGTGGGCAACCTTGTCTTGTTCCTGACCTTAGTGGAAATGCTTTCAGTTTTTCGCCATTGAGGATGATGTTGGCTGTGGGCTTGTCATATACGGCCTTTATTATATTGAGGAAAGTTCCCTCTACACCTACTTTCTGCAGGGTTTTTATCATAAATGGGTGTTGAATTTTGTCAAAAGCTTTCTCTGCATCTATTGAGATGATCATATGGTTTTTCTCCTTCAATTTGTTAATATGGTTAATCACATTGATAGATTTGCGTATATTGAAGAATCCTTGCATTCCTGGAATAAACCCCACTTGATCATGGTGTATGATCCTTTTAATGTGCTGTTGGATTCTGTTTGCTAGTATTTTGTTGAGGATTTTTGCATCTATGTTCATCAGTGATATTGGCCTGTAGTTTTCTTTCTTTGTGACATCCTTGTCTGGTTTTGGTATCAAGGTGATGGTGGCCTCGTAGAATGAGTTTGGGAGTGTTCCTCCCTCTGCTATATTTTGGAAGAGTTTGAGAAGAATAGGTGTTAGCTCTTCTCTAAATGTTTGATAGAATTCGCCTGTGAAGCCATCTGGTCCTGGGCTTTTGTTTGTTGGAAGATTTTTAATCACAGTTTCAATTTCAGTGTTTGTGATTGGTCTGTTCATATTTTCTATTTCTTCCTGATTCAGTCTTGGCAGTTTGTGCATTTCTAAGAATTTGTCCATTTCTTCCAGATTGTCCATTTTATTGGCATAGAGTTGCTTGTAGTAATCCCTCATGATTTTTTGTATTTCTGCAGTGTCAGTTGTTACTTCTCCTTTTTCATTTCTGATTCTATTGATTTGAGTCTTCTCCCTTATTTTCTTGATGAGTCTGGCTAATGGTTTATCAATTTTGTTAATCTTCTCAAAGAACCAGCTTTTAGTTTTATTGATCTTTGCTATTGTTTCCTTCATTTCTTTTTCATTTATTTCTGATCTGATTTTTATGATTTCTTTCCTTCTGCTAACTCTGGGGTTTTTTTGTTCTTCTTTCTCTAATTGCTTGAGGTGCAAGGTTAGGTTGTTTATTCGAGATGTTTCCTGCTTCTTAAGGTGGGCTTGTATTGCTATAAACTTCCCTCTTAGAACTGCTTTTGCTGCATCCCATAGGTTTTGGGTCGTTGTATCTCCATTGTCATTTGTTTCTAGGTATTTTTTAATTTCCTCTTTGATTTCTTCAGTGATCACTTCGTTACTAAGTAGTGTATTGTTTAGCCTCCATGTGTTTGTATTTTTTACTGCTCTTTTCCTATAATTGATATCTAATCTCATGGCGTTGTGGTCGGAAAAGATACTTGATATAATTTCAATTTTCTTAAATTTACCAAGGCTTGATTTGTGACCCAAGATATGATCTATCCTGGAGAATGTTCCATGAGCACTTGAGAAAAATGTGTATTCTGTTGTTTTTGGATGGAGTGTCCTATAAATATCAATTAAGTCCATCCTGTTTAATGTATCATTTAAAGCTTGTGTTTCCTTATTTATTTTCATTTTGGATGATCTGTCCATTGGTGAAAGTGGGGTGTTGAAGTCCCCTACTATGAATGTGTTACTGTCTCTTCCCTCCGTTTTTAAAAGTTTCTCAGCCACTGGATAAGAACCCATCAAGTCCTATAGATATTCTGTTCACTCTTGAGTAATTGACATTCTCTAACCTAAGTCACAAACTCTGTCTCAATTCAGTCGAATTTCCAGTCTAAGACATGATTAAAGCTTTAAACTTGATTTAGTGCTATTTCGTTTCTTTGCTCCAGCTCTGCCTGCTTTAGGCTAAAAGCCTACAGTGGGAAAGTGAGTGTGGTGTTGGATAATGATAAACAAAACACAGACCTATTTTTCAAGCTCACTGTCTTTTGTGGGGACAGACGAATGGTAGATTGGATTACAGTGTGACATATGCTGTAATAGAGGTATGCTTATGGGCGTAGCAAAGCAGAAGAAGGGTGCTGAAATCAAGCTGTGACATGAGGAAGGCTTCCTATAAAAGATGAAACATGACCAAAGCTCAGTCGCACAGGACTGGCGACAGTTTCCAATAGAGGAAGTAGCAGGTGCAAGGCAGGAAAAGGATCATGAACCTAAGGATCACTTGCCAAAGGGATTTGGGTTTGCCATAGATCCCAAGGGAGTTACTTTTGCCAGCTGTGCTACTAAAATGTATATGACCACACAATGCAGGCATGGAATGTGGTTTAGATATGGATTAGATTAGATATGGAAAATATTGTGGGTTGATATTTTGGGTTCTCTGATTTATTAGCTGCCTGATCTTGGGAAAGTTGCTGAACCTCTTTGAGTCCTAGTTTCTTCACCCAAAATGGAGAGATTGTTACTCACCTCAAAGTGTATAAATTTAAATGAGGAACTACATATGCAGAGTTTTTGTACTATCCTATTGGTTCTGTTTCTCTGGAGAGCCTTGACTAATCCAGTGTATGTTTGTGTGTGTATAAGTCTGTGTGTCTATGGAGTTAGTACTTACTTAGTTTGGGCTTAATAATTGTTAGTTCATTTACTGAAACTGTCTCCACTCCCTGCTTTTAATTCATATTGAGGACAGATTGGAGGAGCAGAAATGATATGGGAAACTCAAGAATAGCATTTCTAGATATTGAGACAGATGGACCTGAATTAGCAAATTGGTAGTGGGATGGGAGAAAAACCACATATAGTTGGAAACAGTGCCCTAAAAGAAATAGACTAGCTATGTCTGTTGTCATTGTTACTTTTCAATTACATTTTTATTTGCCCACTCACTGATTATGTTTCTTTGTCTGGCTTCAGGATCCATCATCTTTATGATATTTGAATGTAGCTTTGTACACAATTTGAGATCCTCAAAGAGAAGTTATTTCTATCAAAAAATGATTTGTACATTAAAATAAGCTGCCACCTGGGAGATTATAACCTAGAGGCATCATTACTTTATTACCTGAGCCCAAAATTGTTGGGGTAAGATTACCTCAGATGAAGAGGTGGCATATGATTCTTAATTGCTTTTGATTTCTAACACAGCTTATTTTGGTTTAACTAAAATACATGTCCATTTATTTGAAGTACTCTGCCTAGAAAGGTGGGGCTGTGAAGTCAATGCAAATAGAGGAGAATCATCAAAACAAATATGGTGGAAATGGCACCAGAGGAATCAGAAAACCTGGGTTTGTTTCTGGATCTGTCACTGACTAGTTGGGTAACTGGAAAGGTTGCTTGTAGGATAAATAAATATGATAAGATGAATATGGGGCCTGAATGGTGAAGTAACTGATAATGTATTTCCTTTTGTATCCTCCCTCTTATCTCTTTCTTTACTTCATTATCTTTTACCTGTTCAAACCACTAAGGCTCAACTGTTACCAGAATTTCACCTGGATATGAAAGAATTTTGTAAGAGTGAGGGTGATATGCCAACGTGAGTGTGTCGATATGATTATATTACTGGTTCTTTCTTTTTGTGACCTTCTTTTTGTTGTTAATGCCAAACCAGAATTTCTTTTAGTGACTTTGATCTAGAAACCATTATTATTCTTAGTGAAAAGTCTTTCACATAATTCATATAATTTAAAAAATCATGAATATTTACCCATATTATTCATATTTACTAATAACACTTCCAATGCTTTTGATGACAGAGTAGCTTAAAGCAGGTCAATATTTCAGGATAATTATTTGTGTGTTACCTGCTGCTGAATTTCTTCAGCAAATAGTACCATTCTTGGTTTGTGACTTAGATGACAGTAGAGAGTCAATCACTAATGTGAATTGAATGTGAAAATAAGGACTTGTTTGTTTCCTGGTTGATTGCTTTAATTCTGATTTGATTTCTTTACACCAAAAGAATTGAACATGTAGTAATCCAGATGGAAATTTAATATCCTGTCTATGCAGTACAAAATTGCAGTGGGAAACTGAAGCTTTTTGCAAAACATTCTATATTAATATCATGCCAAAAATGTTTTTTATTGAATGTCTAGAAATATGGTCCTGTTGTAAGATTTAGTACACAAAGAGTTGTCCCAACCCAAATCTCTGCTTTCAAAAAACATATTTTCATGCTATGAGCTTAAGAGAAAGAAGAGGGAGGCTTTCTAGCTAACAGTAGTGGCTGAGGTACTGCGGCATTTTAAACAATCTTGAGCCCAGTTGCTCAATAAATCCTCTTTGTTTACTTTCACCAAATGCACAGGAGGTTGGGACATGACACTGAGTTAATTATGGGTGCAGGACTTTCCAAAATAACACTGGGTTGAAGACAGGTTGACATTTTCAGTAATGCCATGGGTCAGAAAGGTAAGCTAATTTGGGCTCATGTAAATCTGGAAAGCAGCTTTACGTTTTACCCAGTAGAAGGAAAGAAACAATCCTTAGAGTCCATTGCAACACTGCCTTGGGAGGGTCCTAAAGGCCATCTGGTTTAAACTGCAACACCTGTGATCAGTTTGGTTGGATCTAGAACATCACAGAGTGCTTGACCTTCAGGGCCTGGGCTGTTCACAGAGCTGAAGAACCATTTTGACTCAACCAGTCCCAGAGTGCCAGATGAATCTGCTCAGTGGCCAATTCCCTACCTTCAAGGTGCACATGTGAATACTCACCTGTGTGCATGCCCCCAAGTGAACACATACACATGCACACACAACATGGTGTGCAAAGGAAAGGCTTGAGAATAAGAAAGCTTGGGTTTTTTATCCCTTTTCTGTTACTTAATAGCTATGTGGTCTAGAGCAAATCACCTTAATTGCTGCATAACTGCCTTTTGCCCCTCTGGATGTCCTATGTACCCTTCTCTAACCTGCTCTCTGTCCCAGGGGCTGACTTTTAGGGACTACATCAGAAGGCTTCCGAATCTTCTGGTTTCCTGTTGGGTTTGGTAAATGCTGAGCCCCAGCAGGAGGCTGGAGGGAGGGATAACAGTGAGCTTGGATGTTTCTCTGTGAGCTCACCTTGGGCTGACTTTGTCCCTCAACCAAAGGTCATAACTACCCTTGGGCATATTATCCTTATGTGACCCTCCCTGCTGTCCCCCTTTACCCCTCACCCACATAGTCCCTACCTACCTTACAAGCTGAGGATTTTCCCTTGATAAATAGTCTCTTTACTAAACTCTCTTTGAATTATCTTAATTTGGTTGTACCAACTGTTTCCTGCTGGCACCCTGACATGTGTGTGTATATATATATATATTTTGTGTGTGTGTGTGTGTGTGTGTGTGTGTGTGTGTGGTACGCAGGCCTCTCACTGTTGTGGCCTCTCCTGTTGCGGAGCACAGGCTCCGGACGCGCAGGCTCAGCGACCATGGCTCACTGGCCCAGCCGCTCCGCGGCATGTGGGATCTTCCTGGACCGGGGCATGAACCCGTGTCCCCTGCATCGGCAGGCGGACTCTCAACCACTGCGTCCCCTGGCATGTATATTCAATGGACTATTATGAGAAGATCTCTTAGTTTATGTCACTGTTCATCAAAGAAGGGGCCATGGTGGGTCAATGATGACTGCCGTGAGCTCAGCTAGAGGGAGGTGAGCATAGATGTCCAGAATTAGCTCTTTCACAAGTCTCCTCTGGTTCTAAATGTTCTATGACTCAATGTGTAAGAAACTGTAGGAAGCCTATTACATTTTGGACTTTTATATTACTATGGGGAATCTGGACTGGGATGATTAGACAAATGTAGTTTAAAGGAAGTTACAAGCAAGGTGTGCCTATGAAAACCAGAGATGAATCCATACACACAGAGTCTTCCTATAAGTAGTGCCTTTCAACTATTGTTCATTATTTTCAGTATTGGATTATTTTTCACCAAGTATTGCTTTTTTGTTAAGTATTAATTCTAGGTCAGTGTTTTCTTATATGTAGCAATATACAGATTATAAAAAATATACGATAGTTAGACAAGCCTCATTTGGCAATACGGCAAAAGTATTTACTACCAATTAGTGGTATTAAAAACCATCCCTAGGGCTCTGGCTGTATTCTCTGGCTTGCAATTCTTTTTACTTTCCCATCTACCTCTCAAGTTAAAACAGAAACTGCTTATACTCATGAAATTTGCCTGGTAGTAATACCCTTGGGCTTTCTCGTAAATTTTCCAAGAGTGTATATATGGTCAGAAAAGCCAAGTGTGCCTATTTCAGCCCTCACTGTGGTAAGATTCATGAGATGATTTGAGGTCACCTTTTTCCTGGTAAGGTTTTTATCCAGTTTCATTTTCAAAAAGGATCAACGACCAAAACTGCTTATGATCCACAGCGTGAGTAAAAACTTTGAATTTTTGTTAGAAAAAGTTAGCTAGAGCATTCCTGTCAAGCTGTCTATCTTTGTGGGATTTGATCATTTGAACATTCAGTAGGTGACAGAATTTGACAGCTGCTGCAGCTGTTTTTTTTTTTTTTTTTTTTTTAAAGATACTCCTTTGAGGGCCTTATATCATGGTTCTCCTCTCAAAACAGTGACCCAGAGCACTTGCCACTTTTGCCCACAGAAGCTAAACCTACTAGTTACTGGGAAAGAATATATTACTTGGCTATAGAATGCTAATAGTAAAGATAATTCTTCTTATCTTTGTTTTCCAAATTCCTTTCACACATGCTTGGTTGTGTTATCTTTGGGATAAATGTAATGAGGTTCTTAGGGAAAGTGCTTTATTTTTAGTTTACAGATGAGAAATCTGAGGCAGAGAACTGTTATTATCAGGCAGCACTAGAACCCTAGATTATTAGTTCATAATAGGCTTTCATTTTCATTTTCATGAGTTATTCATATTTAACATATGCCACATAATTTAACCGTAGGAGAGCATTCCCCATTCATATTTAGGCTCGTAAAAATGGTCTAGTAGTTGAAGATAATACTCTCCACTTTCAAGATACCCAATATTTTTAATGCTATTTTTTCATCTATATATTCCAACTTTAAGCACCAGTGTGATTTGGTGCTTTGAGACAAGGCACAGACCATTAAATAGGCTTGGGATTTTGTATCCCTCACTAATCCCCTCCCAGCCCCTTTCTGCTTATTTCTTTACCCTGAAGCAAAGGCTGAGATTCCTCTCCACATGAGCCCTGTATTTGGATTTTAGAGCATATAGGTCATAGCACCACAGTAAAAGGAAAATAAAGGTTTATACAGATGACTATGGCAATTCCAACCCTCTTTGTTCCAAAGAACAAAAATTCCTTTGGCATGCTGTGTCAGAGGACTTGCTTGCACTACCTTCATATCCTTTGCAGGAAATGTATGTAATTGAGAAGATCTCATCTGGAAAATCTAGAGTAATTATACTAATGAGCTGGACCTGCTGATCCCAGAGATCCTTTCAGCTTTAACAGCCTGGAATTTCAAGTATTAACAAAGAATTTGATCTCCAAATGATTGAGCTATTGTGTGTTAGGCAGAGAGCAAAGGGGTATGAGGAAGGGAGGGTTTCAATGTCCTTGTGACCTAAAAAATGAGGATTGAGAGAGAGCAATCCCAGGATGAAGGAGCCATGATGAAAAATATTATAGAAGCAAACTTAGAGAAATCACAAATAGTCATAAAGTTGAAGTTTGACTGGGAATGGAGATAATTACATGGACTTGAAACAGAGGAATTGGGAACCAAAATGTCAGCATAGTGCTGCATTCTGGAATCCAAGCATGTGGGTTCAAATCTCAGCTCTGTCCTCAACTGTACATCTGTCCATATATGATTCAGTACCGAACAGCACACACACCTTAGAGCAGTGATTTCCAACCTTATTTGGATATTAGAGCACTAGACTCATCTGGGGAGTTTTGAAAAAATACAGGTGGCTGGGCCCACTTCTGGAACAGTTCAGTCAGAATCAGGGACTCGTTGGGGACTGGGGTGGTGGGGGAGATAGGCTTGAGAGCCTGGTTTGAAAGCCACAAGTTTATAGCCATTATTCTCACATTTTTGTGTGTCAAAATCAACTGGGATGTTTGTTAAAACAGATTGCTGGGCTCTACACTCATTGAAAGTGTTCCTGGTGAATTTGAGGTTCTTTCTTTGTTGCAAAAGGATTTGAAGATGCAGTGATAGGTAAGAATCGGATTTATTTAGAGAGAAACACACTCCATAGACAGTGTGGGCCATCTTGGAAGGCAAGAGGCAATAGGCTTCAAAATATGGCATGGTTAATTTTTATGGGCTGGGTAATTTCATAGGCTAATGAGTGGGAGGATTATTCTAGTTATTTTGGGGAAGGGGTGGGGATTTCCAGGAATTGGGCCGCCTCCCACTTTCTGGCCTTTTATAGTTAGCCTCAGAACTGTCATGGAGTTGGTGGGTGTGTCACTTAACATGCTAATGTGTCACAATGAGCTTATAATGAGGCTCAAGGTCTAGTGGAAGTCGAATCTTCTGCCATCTTGGACCCAGTTGGTTCTCACTAATTTTTGTCATGTACTATGGCTATATCATTCTTTTAGAGGTTGTGCCCTGCCCCCTTCCCTCCTGTTTCAAAAGTGAACATCATCACAGATCAGAGTGTTGCAGGAAGGGACATCTCTTCCAGGGCTCAAGAGTGGTATCTTAGAGTGGGTCTAACACTCAGAAATGAATTGTCCAAGGAGGCACATGTGCTGATAAAGAGACTTTATTGGGAAGGGCTGCCTGGGCAGAGAGCAGTAGGGTAAGGGAACCCAGAAGAACTGCTCTGCCATGTGACTCACAGTCTTAGCTTTATTGTAATGGGGTTAGTTTCCTGGTTGTCTCTGGCCAATCATTCTGACTCAGGGTCCTTCCTGGGGGCACGTGCATCGCTCAGCCAAGATGGATTCCAGAGAGAAGGATTCTGGGAGGTTGGTAGGCATATGGACTGGCATCTCTTCTCTCCTTTTGACCTTTCCCAAATTCTTCTGGTTGGTGGTAGCTTGTTAGTTCCAAGTTCCTTACCAGGACCTCCTGTTTTAAGATAACTCATGCCTGGACAGGGTGGTTTCAGTCAGTGGTTCCCCTAACAAGAGTATTCAAATCTATGACTATCCTAAAAATACCTGATACTTGATTCTATTAAATATAAGCAATGACACAAGAGGAGCATGAAAAGAAGATGAAGCAGAATAATTCTATGTAAGATGAAAGACAAGTTGAACTCTAGCACATACATGGAAATGAACAGAATTCAATTGTTAGGAATTTTGTGGTTAAGGTCCCACACATTTTCTTTCCCCTCATAAGCTGAATTTGTAGATTGACTCCTACTTACACCACAGGTCACCTTTTAAATGTTGACTTCAGTTGATTTTCTCAGGTGAGAAATGAATTTTTTTTAATATTCTAAGAATATCTCACATACTAGAAAGAAAAATAGAATTGCTATCAGGTGATAAACATTACCATGAAAAGAGACCAGTGTAGATATGAAAAATCTAGTCCTAAAGCATACAGAATGAAGTCTGAACAATGTTGTAATGGCAGAATAAATAGAATTCCTGCTTGTTTGCTCTTACTGATGTCTTTTCAGAGGATCTGGAAAGCTTTGTGTGTGGTATGGGGTTTTTTGTTTTTTATTGTTTTGGTTCTCTCATTTAATGAGGTGGAGTATTCTCTACTCTAGAGCCTTGTCACACAAGATGTGGTTCACAGACCTGGAAATGTGTTAGAAAAACAGGATATCAGGTTTTTCCATAGACATATAAAATCAGAATTTACATTTTCACAAAATTCCTAGGTGAGTTATGTGCCATTTTAAGTTTCAGAAGCTGTGCTACAACATTCCAACGTTGTAAATCAGGGGTTGTGGGGAAGCAGATCATAGTCTAAGAGAGCATGAAGATACGTTCTCCTAGATACTGATCCAGTTAAGATATGCATTGGGTGCAAACAAATATGCAGAGAAAAAAAAATGTTAAAGAAGAAAAACCATAGTTTGTTGCCCTCCATCTGCCTTGGCCACATAGCGTAGAAATTTGGGCCTATATTGGGTGAGAAAAGTTTCAGAGGATGGTGAGACACTTTCATGGAATTAGCTGAGGCCACTGGCTATCTTGGTTCTAGTTGCTTTATCTTTCTAAGGTGAACCAAGTCCTGATAGAAAAACAGGGGAGTGAATACAAATAATAAAAGCAATCGCATTGTAACTGGTTTTTGAAAGTTTATCCTAATGGATACAAACATGCAAGGGTCTAATTTCTTCTCAGCCAGTGCCTTTGACATTATTCTGTTGAATCTGGCTTTCCTAGATCTTAATAACATCTTTGTCAGATCTCATAGCTTCCAAATAAATTTCAGTTATTAAGTCTAGTCCAGTCCAATATAAAACTTCAGTCACATCTACCCCGTCTTCCTAGCTCAGGGTTCATCAGTGGCGTGAGGGGGCATGCAGCACCGGGGGGAAGGAAGCCCTCGCTATTAAAGTCCACTTCCCTCCCCTTTTCCTCCTCTGGTGTGTTGGGCTAGGGAGGAAGGAGATGGAATGAGAGGGAGAAGATAGAAATAGATGTATGGACACATGTGTAAGCTTTTTAGGTGGACTGTGGGAGGGGCTCCCACTTCATAATTACTCTCATGGAAGATCCATCTCCAGCTCAAACTTTTCCCTTGGCCTCCAGATTCCTTCACCATTAGTATATCACATGGCCACACGCTCCTGCTGCTTCCTGAAGCAAAAGAGAGCCCTCCTATTTAGGGTGTGAGCTCATAACTCAAGCCTTGCTACTACGTTCCAGTGTTCTCTTGACATATGAGAGATTCATACATCACTCATACATCACACATCACTCACATACTCAAACATCACCAGACACCACATGGCTTCCGTTCCCTTCCTTCACTTTTGCCATCTGTGTTCAACTTTCTTGTCTGTTCTGATTAGCAGTAACACTGGGAATGAGATGCTAGTCTCTTTTTCCCGTAGACACCCCCAAATCCTACAAGTGGTCCTTTTGGTGGAGCCCTCACTGGACTTTGGTGGATGAGCACTCGCCTTCCTTCCTCCTTCCGTGAGGAAAAGCTTCAGTACCTTGATTAGACCTTAGAATCAGTCATGTGTGAGTCTGTGGATCATCAACCCCTTCTTCCCTTTCTCCCTCTCTAGTTTCCTGTTTCTGTCTCGGGGGAGAGTCCTGAGGGATGTTTTGGAGCAACAGAGAGAATATACTCACCTTTTACAAGAACTTGGAGGGGCTGTCTTGCTCCCCAGTTGCTTGTACGTTTATTTAGGAAGTGTGTTATTAGACAATTCTGTGTCCTCAATCGTGAGGCCTCACTGCCAATTCCAGAATAGTAGGAAAGGTTCTACTCAGCAGCCCTTTACATTATAATATACAATATCTATTGATGATTTCCTTTGTACTAATTGTATTAAGCCTTTTATGTATTCTATTTCACTTAATCCATATGACAATACCATATGATAGTTCTATTGTTATTCTCATTTAAACAGTTAAACTCTGTAATGGACTTCTGTTATATCTGGTTGCACAAAAATATTTTTAAAAGCCTTCCCATTTTGTAATAATTCCATTGAATTATGTGTTACTATCCTAGTGAAGAAACTAACAAATGAAAACTTTGTTTTTGGAGAAGAATAAGTGATTTAGATTCTACCCATCAGATATACCTGCAACAGACTTCATACAGAATTGAGTCACGTGGAGGGAAGAGGCATGGTGCTGAGTTTCCATTTTGCAGTGGGTACTGAGACAGAGAAAGTGTCTTAATCCGTTTGGGCTGCTGTAACAAAATACCACAGGCTGCGTAGCTTATAAACAACAGAAATTTATTTCTTCCAGTTTTGGAGCCTGGAAGTCCAAGATCAGGGTGCCAGCATGGTCAGGTGAAGGCCCTCTTCTGGGTTGCAGACTTCTCATTGTATCCTCACATGGCAGAGAAAGGGCAAGGGATCTCTCTGTAACCTCTTTTATAAGGGCGCTAATCCCATTCATGAGGGCCCTGCCGTCATGACCTAAACGCCTCCCAAAGGCCCCAAATCCTAATACCATCACTTTAGGGATTAGGATTTCAACGTACAAATTTTGTGGGGGGACACACACATTTAGACAATTGCACTGAGGAAGGCTCTATTACTGACAGTGATGGTAGCAGCCCCCTGACTTAGGCACTTTCTGATGATGGCAGAGGCAGCAGTTTCCTTCTTGGTAGGTTGGTTCTGAGATGTAGCTCTGGGTGTCCTCCCCAGAAGCTCAGCTTGGATTCTGACTCTTCAGCCTTACAAGGATTCTGTGGGCTCTCTCTGTCTTTCTCTCTGCTTAAATCAGTAACACAGGGTTTGTTGGCTACAGCAAAGCACCCTGGCCAGGACAACAACAGAACCGATACTGCTTCTATTCTTCGTATTTGAAGAGGGAAAAACTGTAAACATTAATGTGTTTTTATAAAGACAATCCTTAGAAAAATCTGAGTCAGGACTATCAATGGTTACAATATTTCTCCACCACTAATAGATATAGCTTTACTCTAACAGTGTTCTATTGAAACTAAGATGCTTATGAGGAAAATGTTTTAGATAACATGAAGACTCACTCTGGGTTCAAAATATCATATTTAAGATTTTGCTTTTACATTGATTTGCTGCATATGATTCAGCAAATTTGTTTCGCTGAAGCATAGGATCATGGGGTGAAAAATCAGAAGACCATTTTGAGTTCCAGCACTGCCCTTTATTAGTTATGTTGTCTTAAGCAAGTTTATTAACTGCTTTGAGACTCAGTTTCCTCATTATAAAATTGAAATAATCATCACAGTACTGTTTTCCATCCATTCAACTTTTCTGGAAGATCAGATAAAAATGTTCTGTGGGCAATGAAAGCTAAAATAAATAAAATAATAATTATTATAGCTATGGTCTTTTGAATAATCTCTGTGAGTAGAAAATGGTGGAAAATAAATGCCAGATTTATTTATAATTTATTATATATAATGCCAGATCCATTTATAATTTATTATAATTTAATTTATTATAATCTGGCTTTTCTCTAAAAAGCCAGATTACTAGGAGAAAAAAGGAAAGACATTTTTAGGGAGGCATAGAGAACATAGGTATTTCTTTGCATGCAAACGTCTTTTTTCTCAAATTACGTAAGGCCTCTGATCAGAATATAGCAATTCAGGATCCTAGGAGAGTCAAATACATTTCATCTACAGTTCTGGAAAGGATGCCCAATTTTTTAAATGCTTTATTACCCATGAAAACTTCTTATTCCCCAAATATTATTTGTTCAGTTAAATAGAAGAATAGAAGAATAAATAGAAGAGTAAATAGAAGAATAGTAGAAGTTGCCTAGAGGTTCTTAGGTCTCTGGAAAGTTGCTGGGTAGTTGCTAGGTCAAGTCTGTCTTTTGAAGATGGAACACTGGGACCCTGGCACTTGTGTTGTCTAGTGAAAAAGGCCAAGGTCATTTCCATGGGGACTGCCCTTCTCCTGCTCTCTTCCCCGCCCCCACCCCCCTTCCTCAAAGGGTAGAGTAGGTCTAATGTGTAAAAGAGCCATGAATTCCTCTTGGGTGTACTGCATTCCCCCCTTCCCATCTGTGCTTCAGGATTACATCATTTTCCTGAGTGTAGAAACGGAAAGGAGCATTTTTCATAATTTGCAAGGGTGGCTATGGTAGGTCAAGTTTGCTATAATAACTTTCAATTGTGTTCTATCTTCATTTTTACAATCATTATATGCATAGGATAGCTGGTGATAACTATATTCACTGGCACATGAGACCACTCCCTATGAGAAAAGCATTTGTAATGGAAGAATAGGCTGCACTTGCCATGCAACTGCTCTCAGCAGAGAGGATCAGATATCAGGAGCACAGGTGGAGAGATGGCAGAAGCCTGAAATCTTCAGTATAATAACTTATTTCACAATACAGTGGTCCCTCCTTTACTGTGGTTTCACTTTCCATGGTTTCAGTTACGCACAGTCAACCATGGTCTAAAATATTAAATGGAAGATTCCAGAAATAAAACATATATAAGTTATAAAAATTGGGTAGTGTTCTGAGTAGCATGATGAAATCTGGCACCATCCTGCTCCATCCTGCCTTAGTCATTTGGTAGCCTTCTGGGTTATCAGATCGACTGTAGTGGTATCACAGTGCTTGTATTCAAGTAACCCTTATTTTACTTAAAACTGGCCCCAAAGTACAAGAGTAGTGAGGCTGGCAATGCAGATATTCTCTTACTGTGCCTAATTTATGAATTAAACTTTATCATAGCTATTTATTATAGGAAAAACACATAGTATATATAGGGTTTGGTACTATCTGTTGTTTCAGACATCCACTGGGGGTCTTGGAACATATCTTCCTGAGGATAAGAGAGGACAACTGTAAGCTGACTGTGATTGGGTTCCCTGAGACTACTGGAGAAAGGGTGGAAAATTCTGTACAACTGATAGGATGCCTAAGCATAATGACCCACACAAATATTGGAGTACAGTCAGAGCTTTGAGGAAGGAAAGGTGGAAATTTGGGGAAAGCTTTGGGCTTGGAAATGGGATGCAGAAAAAGTTTATTAAGATTTCTGGGGGCAAAGGAGCTTGGTGGAAATGTGCATTCTATTTATTAGAAACCCTTCCCATAACTAATACTTGAATTGTGATTTACAGCATACAAAGAGCTCTTATATACATCAGTTCTCTTTTCATCCTCCCAAACAATCTGTGAAGAAACTATTTTGTTCCCATATTTCTTACAAGGAAACTGAGGCTAAACTTTCTTGTTTAATTTGCTTAAGCTCACACAGCAAGTGAGTGGTGGAGATAGATCATGTGACCTCAGCTGGAGCCCATTCTTTATTATCCCAGCTATCTTGCTGATTACATTGAGGATAATGGTGATGACTTTAATTTTTATTAAATTTTTTTTAAACATTACAGGGATTCTTTCTTCAGGCTAAGAAACAGGCTTGTAATGTCAGTTTTGAATTCTGCTTTATAGTTCCAAGGTGAAAAGCTTAGATCCTTTACTCTTTTTCAGATTTCTTGACTAAACAATGATGTTATTTGAAGTTTTCTGATATTTGTCAGATTATTTAGGTCAACACATGGAAACAGCTTCAAGTTTAAAATGACTCTTATAATCCCTTTCCTGTTTCTCTCCCAAGAATGATTTCCTGGTTGGCCTGTATGTTACTGTAAAAATCAGTTTGTGGAAGGCTAGTTATTTAAAAAAAGTTGATTTTTTTTTTTTTACTATAATGGATAAATGCTATTTTCAGAAGCATGAATTTAATTGTCTTAGATTACTAGAGTCCCAAAGAACCAACTGTGATAGATATAGATACTACTGTCAAGTAAGTGATGCTATAAAGGAAAATAAAATTTTGGTAGAAAGATTAAACAATTACAGAAAGAGAAGAATGGGATTTTGTTGCCTAAAGACAATGATATAAACTGAGAAAGAATCCTAGTTGGCCACCCCCTTGTCAGGAAAGGACATCTGTCTTTGAACATACACATAAATCATGAAAGTACACCCCCCCAGGGAGGGGTAAAATTTTAAGTCTTAGCAGGATTTTAAGTCATAATGTACATAAACTCAACAGTCATTTGTAAGAAAAGGTTTTAACAGGGTTAGAATTAAGGGGGAAAAGCAGGACACGCGACTCTGGACACTTAAAGAGACAGGGTAATAGCATTCCTAGGGTGATAACAGGACTTTGGGAGGGGCCTAGTTCCTGATCTTTCTGAAGACAGTCTAGTAATAATCCTGCTCACTTTCTTATCTAACAAAGACAGCCTTAATATCCTGCAAACAAATTAAGAGATAAAAATATATAACCTTTTATATTACTCGGGTTTCTGATACAGACAGTGTGGCCAGACAGGATGTTTAGCCTAGTTGATTAAAAGCATTGAGCTAATAAGACCCCTAAAAATTATCTGTTCACAGTAAGTTTTGTGTCCTGGAAGAACAGTGCCTGTCTATGCCGAACTGTGCAGTAGACAGAGTTCATCTCGAGTGTCTCTTACTCCCACCTGCCTCCTCTGTCCCCGTTCCCAGAACTTTCCCACACTTTCCATTTCCCTAGTGCTCACTCACATCTTCTGGCTCACGGAGACTTCACACCTGGGTCTGCTTCTGGCTGTGTCTCTGCTGCAGCCCTTTCCTTTCTGCCTAGCTTCTATTTAAACTTACATGTTCTTGCTCTCCTGACCCCAAGGCCAGGTTTTCTGTTAGGTGAGAGTATCTGATAACCTGTGCTTTCCCAAACCCAACTTCTAGTGTTCCTCCAGATATCAGTAGATACAACTCAGGGGGATAGAAAAGAGTTACTTGGCAAAATAAGTTTGTAAAATTCTGCATTCTATACCACCGTCTTAAAGATTCACAATTCTCATTATCATATTAAGGCTTGGTGAAGTCTTTCAGAAATAAATTTTTGTGATGAATTCAGTATGGAAGAGACTATTATAACAATAAAAACGAAGGTGTAAATTTTTATCCTTCCTAGATATTATTATTTATTCTAACACAAGTCTATTGGAAAAAAATGCCTTGACTTTGAGGAATGGCCCCGAGATTTGGAGTTTCAGGCACAACAGTGTGTATTGATGGGTGGTATTTGGCACAATTCAAATTATTTCTGATTACTTTCTGCTCTGCTAAACTAAGCCACAGTCTTAGGGTAAGTTGATTACTTCCTCTCCAATCAGAAAAAACTGGGATAGAGTTTGGGTAAGCTTAGGGCTCTTGTTTTAGCAATTTCTATGTCCATTATTTCCAGATATTCTTTTTTTTTTAATTTCAAAAGATATTCTTTTGAGAAGTGAAATGTTCTTCTTTTCCCATCAGTCCACTAATATCAGGTCACTCAACATTTAAAATACGGGTGAGAGGGAGGGGATGTGGGGATGTATGTATACGTACAGCTGATTCACTTTGTTATACAGCAGAAACTAACACAACATTATAAAGCAATTATACTCCAATAAAGATGTTAAAAAAATAAAATAAAACATGGGTGATATTGGATTCTTCTTCTTTTCTTTTTTTGTTTGTTTTTTTGTTATAGCCATCTCAGGTCAGGAGCAGAGCTCTCTGATAATGTGATCAGATGACTAAATTGCAATCCTCTCCCATTCCATCCTCTGCTAATGAAAATATTTTTATTTACCTGGGAACTGGGGTATTTTGGAAATTATATTTTAAAGTGATTATATTAAGAAGATGCCTTTTGGAAAGACTCAAAATGAGGTCACAGACCTTAAAGAAATGTTTACTGCCTTAGGAATTTAGGCTGTCAAATGGAATCTGGAGAAAAATGTTGTCAATTTAGTTTCCTTCCTCCCTCCCTTCCCTCTGTGTGACCAGAGCACAAGATCTCTCTGTCTCATTCTCTCTCTGGATGCCAGCTCTTGTTTCCCATAATATAGACATTTATTAGTTCTCTGGTCTAATAAAATTTTTAAGAAGTTCTAATATTTTAAATCAAAGCTTTTCATCTGTGACTATGGTGGTTAAGTTTCTAACTTTGATGGAAAATCTCCTATTTCCACCAGTTCAATCTATCAAATAGTTGCAATGATTGTGATTAGAAGCTTTTCTCTGCTAACATCTTCCCCTTCCCTTACTTTTTGTTAAGTGTGAGTAGAGATGAGCCATTCTGTAAATCCAATATAATGATGTCTGAAATACAGGATTTGGGAAGTTCCACAGAAATCATTTGGACAGTTTTATCAGACATACTTATTCAATCATGTACTGCAAGATTCTTCTGATGACTATGGTAAATTCTAGAGCAGAAACCTGTTTTTGAAATACCGAGCTCCTTAACATGCCACGTATGTGTACCTTTTAAAAATTCCTTACTGGGCTTCCCTGGTGGTGCAGTGGTTGAGAGTCTGCCTGCCAGTGCAAGGGACACGGATTCGTGCCCCGGTCCGGGAAAATCCCACATGCCGCGGAGACGCTGGGCGCGTGAGGCATGGCCGCTGAACTTGCGCATCTGGAGCCTGTGCTCTGCGGCGGGAGAGGCCACAACAGTGAGAGGCCCGCGTACCGGGGAGAAAAAAAAAAAAATCCTTACTAATGAAAATTTATCTTAACGTTATACATATATATATACATACCTATCAAATTGAACTTTATTTATTTATCTATTTATTTATTTTTGGCTGTGTTGGGTCTTCGTTTCTGTGCGAGGGCTTTCTCTAGTTGCGGGGAGCAAGGGCCACTCTTCATCGTGGTGCACGGGCCTCTCACTGTCGCAGCCCCTCTTCTTGTGGAGCACAGGCTCCAGACGCGCAAATTGAACTTTAAAGTGCCAATTTACTGATTAACTTAATGAACATCAATCAAAAGAGGTAGTGATTAGCCAATCAGCCGAGAAACACATCAGTTATATTAACTGGGAATAGTTGTATATAAAATTTTGACATTAGTCAATAGGAATATGTCAGTAACTTATCTAGAGGCTTAAATCACATTTAAAGATTTATTTCTGCTTGTGACAGAGCCTGTCCCTGAAGAGAACATCACGGGCAGTTGAGCTTCGGCTTCTTTGAAAAAGCTTCTCATTCAGCATTGAGGTTGAATTATGTCTGCATGATTCATGTAATTTATGCTCCATATCTCTTTAGGAGAGAGAACTTAGTAATAAGCATGCAAGCTAAGGAGCATCTAGTAGGATTTTATCAATTACCAACTCACCCCAAAGTTCTATGGTCAAAGGGCCACTGATAA
>NW_006769542.1:1804119-1809916 GCF_000442215.2 Lipotes vexillifer | reverse complement strand
GTAGGGAAAATGGTAACGCTGTACCCACTGTAAACTTAACTAATTGGGAATCCTTTTCCTACCTAAGGAACTATAAAGTTTTCATGAGGCAGTGGAAAGGTTTAGTGTCTGCCCTTGAAGTCCAGCCTTGATTTTTCCCCTTTTTTGGGGATATATCTCATATTCTAAACCTTTGTCCTTTATGTGCAAATCTCTCCACCAAATATCAATTCAAACTTACCTTCTAGGATGTATTCCCTCAAGGCTTAGTCTTTACTTCCTGTAATAATGGTTCATTATTTTAGAATTTGTGTATTCTCCGGCAAAAGGCATGCTGGAATTCCCCTAGTAATATAGAGTGGTGGTATACATAAGAATCAGGGTGGATCTGGGGAAAAGTGACTGACCTGATGAGCTGCGGACACCTACGAGGTTCGTGGATGTGCTGTGTTCATGAGAGGAGTGAACGTAGGTGTGATTAAGTGAGTCACCTTCTGGATAAAATAATAATTTTTTTCCTCTAAAGAAAACTCAAGGGTTATCAATTATTTAGTTTAAATTGTCTATTAAGTAGACAAGGTAATATAGCTGACTTGTAATGTATTAAGCTAGAGGATTTATAGTTACAGTACACAGATAAAATTCACAAAATATAAGGCCACGAAGGCTTGCTAAACCCTTCTATTTATAGTCAAGATAAAGAAAGTGTGGTTTTATAACATTGCCTTTACAGTAATTATGGTGGGCGGAAAGACATACAAAGCACAAGACAGATGTATATTGATTATAGTAACATGTTACTATAATAAATTGTAGTAGAAACACTGTATTTAGTGGAAATGATTGGTTAGTTTAGCTTCTAATTAGAGAATCAAGAGGGAGAAATTCAAACTTTTACTAATATTTCAAGGTTATGTTATATGACTCCTCAAATAAAATATTTATGAATTGATATGAAGGTGATATACATGTGTTTATTTAAGAGTCCTCTTTTATTTATGCACTATGATCTACTTGTCTTTTAATAGTTCTTAAGAATAAGGGCTTATTTTATGTTTCTTCTAAATATTTTTATTTAAATTAATTTTTATTGGAATACAGTTGATTTACAATGTTGTGTTAGTTTCTGCTGTACAGCAAAGTGAATCAGTTATACATATACATATATCCACTCTTTTTTAGATTCTATTCCCATATAGGTCATTACAGAGAACTGAATAGAGTTCCCTGTGTTATACAGTAGGTTCTTATTAGTTATCTGTTTTGTATATAGCAGTGTGTATATGTCAATCCCAATCTCCCAGTTTATCCCCCCCACTGCCATTCTCCCTTGGTAACCATAAGTTTGTTTTCTACATCTGTGACTCTACTTTTGTTTTGTAAATAGGTTCATTTGTACCATTTTTTTAGATTCCACATATAAACGATATCATATGATATTTGTTTTTCTCTGTCTGACTTACTTCACTCAGTATGGCAATCTCTAGGTCTATCTATGTAAATATTTTTAAATGCATCATAAGACTATGATTACAGCAAAAAAACAAACATGCTCATTTACATGTAATTTTACAAGAGGATGAATGCAGATGGGATTCTAATTAGAACTGTATTTATCAATTAAGTAAATAATGTGTTTGCTTCTTGGTGAAGCAATGTGAGTGACAACCCAGGACGTATGGTCTTACGAAGACAAAAATGTTATGCTGGAGGACACCACTATCTCATTACTTGGGGGGAGGAGGGGCTGGGTAAAGATGTGTGAGCACCTCCAAATCCCACCTCATCCTAAGCCAGTTAGGGCTATTTGGAATGGGTGGCAATGGTAGCCATGCCCAAGGTAGAAATGGAAGGGTTTATTTTGCCTCTTACAATCTGGCATGCGAAAATGGTGTCCCTCTAGATTTCCTCAGAAGGGTGATTGCCTTCTTATTCTACTGGAAGCCTCTTTTCCAAACTGTTTTTAGAAGAGCTCACTTTTTACATCTCTAGAGGCCCAATGGAGTCCCAGGTTTGAATTTCAAGAAGTGACTAGAGATCACGGAGTTATTTTCTCTATTATTAAGTCCTAAAATGTAAAATGAACATTCTGTCTGCTCTGAAGGATAATTGAAAGCTGATAGCTGTCCTCTTGTGTTTGTGGTTTTGTTTAAATATGTTTTTTTCACCCCCCAGGGAAATCCAAGGGAACATCTTCTGGTATATACATTTATAGATTTATCTTCTATATCAGGAGGCTGAGGAAATCCAATTAATGAATTTAGTTTGGATAGGTTGCAGGAACAGACGGATGGTGGTTACCAAAAGCCTGCCATGGGCTGCTAATATGTAAATAGGCCGGTAAATTATTCCTGCTCTTGTGTTTTGAGAATACATGTTGGTTTCCTAAACTCTGTATAATTCAAATGAGGAATACTTTGAGTATCAATGTTCAAATGTGTTTATTTTAGAGTTAAATAACAGATAAGTTTTTAGATTTCACTGCATACATAAATCCTGTTGATTTGTGAATCTGAGGTTTTCACTAATTTTCTGGGCAGTGATGAGCTACGCTGATTTTAATTCTACTTGTTCATTGCACTGCATTACAAGCTAGAATATAGTTGACTGATTTTGATTTCATGCTTCAGATTGGAAATTGCATTTTGGAAATGAACTCATCACAACAGGTAAATGAATTTGACCAAGACATTAAGTGGGCATCTCCACCATGCCTAATGCAATATCAGTATCTTCTCTGGAGTGCATAGGCATCTGTGACAGCTAAAAATGAGTTCCCTTGTTCCTTGAGTCCTTAGCATCTAATTTTAACTAACCCTGAAGGAAAGCCCAGAAAGCTGTGTCATGCTGCCCTGAAAATCATCAGGGACCAGTCCACATGGGCTTGGCATGCAGTGAGTCTGCTGATAAAATTTTCATAAAAATGAGGATGGATGCCTTCTGCAGGTTGCTCATTCTGTAGACTACTAATATGAAGTCACTGAACAACAATATATATGGGAATATCTGGTTAATAATTTCAGAGATAGCAGTTTTTCGGAAGTTTGAAAGATGACCTTTTGTTTTTTAAACCTATCTGCAACAGTCCTGTTCTCTTTCTCTTTCTACTTTTTTCAGTCTTTGTAGTTTTTTCTCTCTTCTTTCAACTCTTGATTTTGTCTTTTTTTCCTTCCAGAGTAAAGAGATGATGGGAGGGAGATATATTCTGACAAAAGAGAGGGTCATAATAAGAGACTATACAATGTATTTTGATTTGTGTTTGGATCACATTGTATATTTTCATGTATTTTAAAAAGTTGGAAAGTTGAATTTTTAATTATTTTTTCTCAATTTTTCCCTAATGAAAATCAGTAACATACTTAGAATCAATGTTAAAAATGTTTGTTTCTGGATTGATCTAGTTTTATACATTAATGATCTCTGCATCTTAATTTTAAGGACTTTGGTCTTTTTTTTTGGTCTTAAAGTAAGGATAAAGAAGTTGGCTTATCAAGTAGGCAGAAGACTGGATGCAAGGTACGAAGCCAAAATGGGATGTGGGCTGGGGAACCAGGAAAGAAAAGATTTAGCTTTAGTGATTGGAAAAATAGGAGGTCGCCTGGAGGAACTCAAGGGCATTTGCCAACATCTCTTCCCATAGTTGAGAGAGTTGCATTCATTCAGAGGTCCTAGAATAGGCTGGAAACCATGGTTTTCAAATCCCTTTTACTCACAAAACTCTTTTATTAACTGAGCTTTTGAACAGATTCTATTATGTTAAATAGATGAAAATGATCATAGTGAGGTAGAGCTCTACTTTCTTGGTCTCATATAAAGGTAGTCTCAGAGTGAACATTTGTCTTTGCAGAGCACAGCATGAAAATCATTGTTAGTGATTTTCAGCCTTTCAGATTTTGTTTCAGAAAGCAAACTCAGTATGACTAATTTTGGTTGTCACTCAGTGAGTTCTTTACTCATGTGAGATTGAACAATGGAAGCATGCCTTGATGGACGCCACACGTGGGGCATCCTTGGGCAGTTTGGAAACGTACCTGAGTCAAGGGGGCAGTGTGTGTTCTCCTGGAGGTACATAAGGGCTGACAGAAGAGTATCTCAAGCAAAGAGAAATGTCTAAACATGTAGCCTTCCTTCCTCAAGACAATCGCTAAGGCTCACAGTGTTTTCTGAGGCAGAGCTCCCTAGCTCTTCCCATAGCCTGAGATGTGCTTCCTCCACCCCTTGGGAGTATTGCTTCTTCTTGTTCTTCAAGTGTTAGATCACTGGTCACCTGCTCAAAATGGCCTTTCCTGACTGCTCTGTCTCCTTTAGGCCCTCTTCTTACAGTCATGTTAATTATCTCCATCGCAACACCCTGTGCATTTTTTTTTTTAAGGGACTCTAGGAAGAGTTGTAGCTTGCTAAGTTTTAGTCTTCCTCACTAGAATATAATTTCTGTGAGAGCAGGGACCGTATCGCTCTAATTCCCTCTTGTAACTTCAGTACGTGGTGGTTACAATACCTGGTACATAGTAGACATTCAATAAATATTTGTTGAATGAATATTTTATATGAGAGGAATAAAACATAACAGAGACCACTAGAGGACTCATTGGGGTCATTTCTTTTAGGCAGTTTCCCAGAACAGTGAAGTATTAATTTTCTGAATATTTTTTATTAAAGAAAATTGTGAAGTTTTATGTATCAGAGAATGTCAATACTTGTAAAGTGAGTGTATTTATAGATTTCTAATCAGTCATCCATGGTAAAGGAGATACAAAGTATTAGGAAAAATAAGAAACAGGATAATACATATTTTCTCTCTTCCCTTTGTTGATATAACCAAGTCACATTAAAATTAATGACATTCATTTATCCTAGAGGTAGTGCCATTTTGCACTACTCACTTTCTGCCATGGTACTTGATAGTACTTGAGAGTAAATGTTTCCCTTCTGAATGCTGTTACTTGGGTCCCTACCAGTCTCCTGTGGATCCCTGCAAGGCGAATGTAGAGATCCTCATGAGGGGGACACAATACTGCACAGAGAGGATACAGAGGGCCATGATGGTCACCCATCAGTAGACAGTTGTTGGAGCTAAGGAAAGTGGTTTTTATAGGCATAGGACACTTAAAAGAGATAAGAAGAGTTGACCTTTCTTGTTTATGCATATTTTAAGGCAGTGGAATTTGTTCATATTTCATTTCGAGCTTGGAAGACTTATGGGAACTAGACATAATTACGACCAGGTGAGTTAGTAATGTTGGAAGGAGGATGGGAAAAGAAACTAACAGTTATGGACTGCCTGCTGGGTTCTGTGATAAGTACCTTTATACCCATTACCTTCTAGAAATTCCAGATGGAGGAGGCTCATCTCTAACATCTGACACCTGAACCTCAGATTCCTGGCAATGAGGTAGAGATTGGGGAAAATGTTCATCTGTTATCATCACACCATAGTAATAAATGTCAATGTTTGACTTTTCCTACTAACCGAAAAATAGGAGTTAGAATTTTTGCTTAGCAGGATTTTGGTATGAACTCTTAATTAACATTTCATTTATGTGCTTTTCCCCATTATTGTCAAGAGGGTTGGGGAAATGATGAGTCATGACAGCAAACCATATCTGAATATGAGTCTACCTTTTTCTCACCTGATACGTGCTACAAATCTTTATTGCTTCACTTTCAATTGAAATTGTTGTTAAAGTAGGCATGGATTTTTACTTTTGTAAATATGAGTGCTTTGAGAAGTTTACTCTTTTGGGTATTGAAAGAAATTAAAGTTAAATAGTGTGTATGTGTTTTAAATTATACTCATGTGATGATGAAGATATTTGAA
>NW_006769542.1:1800358-1804033 GCF_000442215.2 Lipotes vexillifer | reverse complement strand
TGTTGTACGCGGGCCTCTCACTGTTGTGGCCTCTCCCATTGCGGAGCACAGGCTCCGGACGCACAGGCTCAGCGGGCATGGCTCATGGGCCCAGCCACTCCGCTGCATGTGGGATCTTCCCGGACCGGGGCACGAACCCGTGTCCCCTGCATCGGCAGGCAGACTCTCAACCACTGAGCCACCAGGGAAGCCCTGAATGTGTGAGTTTTTGATTTACAATGACAGAATTCAGATTACAGAATTCAGAAAATGTAACCCAGAATGCAGGTTTGTAAAAATCAATCTCTAATAGCAAAATAAACAAGGATAATATAAATGTAACATTGTATCTGATTGAATGGCTATTGAACCTTGGCATTTGAATTCACTTATTTAATATGGAAGTACTCAATATTTGACTGTCCCATGGATACAGCTTTCTCCATGTTTCCACTCCCCCTGATCCCTTTCAAAAATTTCTGCAAACTCCCAGGTTGTTATATGGCCTATGTGAGTGTTTAAAAATGAACCAAATTTGCTTTTTTATTTTTGAAAATGCTGTGACACCTCTTGAGCCCTTGAGTCCCATCCCTGTTATGTGGCTGGAGATACACTGAGGAGTCCCAGAACCCTCATGTTGTCAGTTTTGCAGGCCCTGGTGTGGCTGGAAGCTTAATGAGCCCTGCTATCACCTTGGTCGGTTGACTTAGTCCTCTGATCCAGAAACCTGCTCCTGTCTTTCATCCATGCATCATGTCACTGGAAGGGAAGGCATCCCTTTCACCATAAAACCCTCCTTTCCATACTCATTTCACCCCAGAAAGATACTAAGGTACAGAGATCTAGAATAGTACTGTTCTTAGAATCATTTATTGAGTCAAAATAACCCCCTAGTTTTCTTGCCTTACCAACCAGGACACATTCTGTTCAGAAGGAGCCCTCAGCCCATGCTTGGTGCTCTCCAATCTCTTCTCAGCCACTCATATCTCCTGCTGCTGCCCACCCAAGACACCTAGGCTTATTTTCCTAAATCCTAGGCTGTTATGAATAACACAGTTAGAATAGAAAAATGAACCACATCACTTTCTGCTTTAATGTAGAACTTGGTTCATCCTAAAACTGTCTTGGACTCTAATTTCTTGCCCACTGGAACTTCTTTGCAGCCTTCTTTTCCCCTGACACCTGGTCTTTCCTCAGAGTGGGAGGTGGATAGGATAGATTCTTTCACTATGACCCAGCTCTGCTCAGAACTGTGTTGGGACTGTAAATCTGTGGATCAGCAGAACAGGTTTAAATGAATAATCCATTAGGTTTAGGCTTTTCTATTGATTTAAAAAAGCCTATTCTGCTTCTTTTAGATCCTGAGAATGTGAACAAGTAATTATATTCAATGCTGCATAAGATTGCTTGTACATGTTTTTAAATGAACCATTATGACACAAATTACCTAGAAAATGTAATATTATCAGGTCAGATGTTAGTATCCTTTTGGAGTCTGTCGTCAATTACATATTCAGATTACAGACTGAGTAAAGGTCATTCCTACTCACTAATTCTGCCAGATATACTGCCAGGTCGGAGAGCTGCTTAAGAAGGCAGTTTAGTTTAAGGACAGGACATCCTCTTACAAACCTATCTCTGAGGTGGGAGCTATTTGCATTAACATATTTATTCATGAATTTTCCAGAGCATAGGGAGAATGATTGAAGTTTCCCTTCTCCTTAAGAATACATGAATTTAACTTTATTAGTTGTTATATGCTTCTTGATTTTTAGTTGGAAAAGCTCAGAGGGCCTTGATTTTTTGCTCTCAAGAAATGGGCCCTTGGCTAATCTGCCAAAGGCAATCTTAGCCACCTTTGGGGTGTCTGAAGAAGCCTTGTAAGGTCAGGACACCAATTCTCACCAGGGTGCCCCCATTCAGGTGTCATCTCCACTCGCATTGATGGAATTTTATTTATAGCTTTTGTAAATTAAGGTATTTGTGAAAGTTAATTTGGACGAGGAAGTCATTATCCAAGGAAGAAACACAAATAGGGGGAAATAATAACAAAAGCAAAGAGCTGGTTTAAGTTCGAGATGGTTTAGAATGAAAGCAGATGCACAGATATAACAATAGATTAGGATTGTAGGTGATATTTGATGGTAGAGAATAAAGCTGAGGTATTGCCTCAGGGAGTCTCATCTCAAAGAGTTAGGCTTGAGTGGGGAGTCCTCCCTGGTAGCCCTGAGAGAAGGGAACTAATATTTAGGCACCTATATGCACCAGGTGCCTCTGTATACATCATCGCCTTTGAATAGATGATGGGCCTCACACTGCCAGGGAACAGTTCCACAGAGAGGAGCACACTAGCGGAGACTTGGACAGAAGATAAACAGGGTTAAAGGAGCAAATTTCTCCAAGAGCTGTGCATAGATTGAAAGCTTCAGACACAGCTATGACATCAATGGTGTAATGGCCACAGAGAAGACATCAGGCCCAGAAAGAGGTGACACAAAGTTAGAGACAAAAGCTACAGAATCAAAGGATTAGTTGAAATACGAAAATGCTGGACTCTAGAGCTACGCCATGCACCTTATTGTGATTATTTTTAATCATGTGTACCCCTAAGATGAGCAGTTACCAGACTTACTGAGATTTCTCTAGCCTTCATGGTGACTTATACTCCACAGTTCCTGAGTTCTTATTTAGGACAACACTATGTTGTATGTATTTGTCCATTTAGGAGTAACTACGGGTAGAGGCTAAAGAAAAGCCAGCGAAAACTCTCTAATTCTTCCTTCTTCCTTTCTGAAGGTCTTTGAAAGCCAAGGAAGTGAGGGACTTAGGCTTTCACCATGGACAGGGGGACTCCAAGGTGGCTGGAAAATCACAGTTCTTGCCGGGCTAGTGTTGGCTTCCTTAAGCTGTAGTCCTGAGGACGAATTTCCCCACATTCAGGTATCTAGGAGCTTTCTGTGATCTTCTAAGACAAGTAACATGTACGTCTATGCCTCTTGGGCTCTGTAGATATATATCCCTAAAAGAAAGCTTGGTGACTTGAATTTCTCTGACACCATGTACGTAAGCTTCTGGATTCCTTCTCACTTCTTGGAGAACAGTGCCAGAGGGCTGGAAGGTTTATCCCTATTCTACTGTGACACTACAGGACTGTGCAAATGCTTCACCCGAACCTAAAGTTCCATAGGTTCGTATTCATTTGTCCAGAGGTGATTTGTTCAGGACACCTCTGTGTCAGAAGATGCCTTGCTCATTATGGAAGTATTCCATAACAAAATATGAAATATGAAGTCATAAAATGTCAATATAAAGATGTGCTATATCTATTTCATTATTAAAAAGATAGGAAAATTGTGGTTCACATTGCAGTTTCTGAGGAGACCTAAAGGAATATGAAGTTGATTTTAGTCCTAATCATGCTGTATGCCACTGAACCCAACTGGTCTCATGTTTCAGTGCTGGAAACAAAGGCGAAAAGGTCAACCCTAGACTTTGAAGCACAAATTCCAAAAGAGCCCCATTGCCCTTTTTTTTCCTTGTCCTTTGCAAATAAATATGGTTCCAAAGGAGAGACAGCCCAACTAGGAAGATTTCAGAATGTGACTCTTCCAGATCCTCCTTGGGTTCTCCAGTTTGGAATAGAAACCCTGACATTACTGCAGGCTGTATAGGCTACAGGAGTTCAGCCTGAACCTG
>NW_006769542.1:1796397-1800348 GCF_000442215.2 Lipotes vexillifer | reverse complement strand
ACCTGTATTCTACAGCAGGAATCTCCGAACAGGCGGCAAGAGGAGATAGTTCCTATTTTCCAGAAGCCTTGTGATCTCTGGGGTGTGGGGTGTGGGAGCTGGAGATACTGAGGGTGAAGGCCTCAGATGGGAAAGAAGTATTGCTGAAATGGCATGAGTGTGGAAGAATCTGGAAGCAAGGAAATCAGTTAGAGGCTCCTGAGCTACTTCAGGAGAGAGTTGATGAGGGTCTCACCTAAGGAGATAGAGCTGGGATGAAGAAGAGAAAGAATATTTGAGAGCTGTTTCACAGGTAAAATCTTCAGTACTTAAACTTTGACGTTTCAGTCTCCCTCTTTGGTGTTGCATGGGAGCTTCAAGTGTGAGAGTGAGAAAGCTCAGGATGGATGCCCAGAATATAGACTCAGCTTCATTCTAGTCGCACACCTTGCAGTTGACAACCTCTACCGCCACTACCACCAATGCAAAGTTATTTACACCTCTAAATTTCCTACATTCAGCTCTCTCCTGTGTTCTCCTCAGTCTCCCCATCCCCTGGGATATCCTAGGTCCCAGTTTGAACTATCAAATTTTATAACTAATTGTGATTCACTTCGCCATAGTTTTATAAATTTTTCATTTTGGTTTATTGTTGTTTTAAAATCAACCCTTCCCCTAGGACATACAGCAATGATAGAAAATAAATGAAACCTGTGCTTATTACAACTCACCCTACATAAATCATCTTACCCTTGGTGAATGGGAAAATGGCTATTCGTGTGAGGCTGAAAATTGAATGTACTCGGGCAAATTAAGGAGCAGAAAACGAGTATGAAATGAGAGCATTCAAAAAAGGTTGTTTTAAGACGTTTCAGGTTTGTTTTTCCTCTTCTGCTCTAAAATATCCTGTGTACTAAGGACTGGCTCAGGAGTCAAGGGGAGCAGCTTCTACATTATCAGAGTCAGTGTGAACCTGTATTATCAGCAGGTCCACGGGACCCTAAGCATTTTTCTCAAGATTAGAGAAGATGTGGTAATCATCACACAGAGCTGGGTCTGAGTGAAATGAGAAGCAGACCAAAGGTAAAGGTCTCGGCCAGAATTTTTTTCGAAAGTGGTTTCAGACTTCCCTACACGGCCGAAGTCCCCAAGAATTTAAGTACAGATCCATGAGCAAAACTTGGGATTTGAATCTGAATTTTTAAGCTTGGGCCCTGGAAATGTGCATTTTTATAAAAGCTCTTGAAGTGACTAAGAGACATGATCAGGTTCATAAACTTCATTTCTGGTAGTTGGGACTAGAATATAAGAAACTAAGAAATGGGGTTGAGTTTTCCCATTAATTACAACCTTAGAGAAGTACCTCTAGTTTTTACTTCTTTCTTATAAAATATGAGGCTCCCAGATCCCTCCAGGATCTAAAATGTTATGATTCAATAAATAAGAGTTTTAGCAGTTACATTTCTGTTTTTGTGCCTTTGGGTTTAGAAACTAATTTTCAGAGCTTGCCTTTAATGTAGATGGAGTTTGTGGCTGAGTATAGCACCAATTCAAAGGATTCCAAGTAGGTTTTTCTTCCTCAGAACATCTTCTACACCAGCCTGCTTTCAGTTTCGGAAATTTCTGCATTAGAGGAATGGGTTAAAGTGAGGTCTCTTTAGTTACATACTTAAGTCCCCTTTTGTAGGAGTTAGTAACTGCATTAGCAGGTTGATAATAGTTTTGTACCAAATATTGTAGCATTTCTCAGCCACTTTTTCTATCATAACACTTATGACTAGTTGTGTTCACATGTGCTTTTCTCTCTCATTGATGCAGTCAGTGTTGTGTATGATGCCCAACTGTATCTCTACTGTTTTCCTTCCTATTATGAAAGCACCTCAGAATGCAAAGAATGAGAGTGACATAATTATTAGAATAACCTAGAATCTGGTCAAGTTTTATAAGAATAAAAGTATCACTAATTCTCCAAGTTGGATGTGAGTAAAAAAATTTAGTTGAGACATGCCTCTTCTGATTGTGACTGTGTTAATTTGCTAGGTCTGTCATCAACTGATTGGTTTAAACAACAGAAACCTATTGTCTCAGTTCTGGAGGCTAGGAAATCTGAAATCAAGGTGTTCTTCTTTCCAGGCATGTCTGGCTCTGTGTCCAAATTTCTCCTTTTTTTTTTTTTTTTTTGGCTGCACCAAACGGCATGCGGAATCTTAGTTCTCTGACCAGGGATCGAACCCGAGCTCCCTGCAGTGGAAGCGCAGAGTCTTAACCACTGGACGCCAGGGAAGTCCCTAAAATTCACCATTTTAAAATATACAATTTGGTGGCTTTTACTATATTCACTAGCTTGTGCAACTATCACCACTATCTAATTCCAGGACATAAAAACGGTTTTACTTTTTAAAATCAATGATAATATTTTAGTCACACTTTATATAAACATCCATCTTGAGCCTTTGAAATAAGACTGCCTTCATTCAATTTATCAGTACTCATTAATAGATGATAAAGGTTGTGAATGCCCAGTATGTAAGAGTTTCCTATTATCTTAGGTTTTACTAACACTCAAGTTCAGTTAATAATTTCATATTAAAATGAGGATCAAACTAAGATGCCAAATGACTTGTCAGCAAGTACAATGCAAGTACAAATAGGTCCCTAGTTTATAATTTTCACATACTCTTCTCCATAATCATTAGCTTCTATGTGAATTGCTGATTCACTACACCAGCATATGACATAAGCCGCTGGGAAACAAAATCTTGCTCATCACACACTCTGTAATAATGGTCCTCAGCAGTAAATGCACAATTCTTTATAAGTGCATTAAACCTTTCACACACATTATCCCACCTGAACCAAGTAAGAGCCTCTCGGGTGGATATTACCATTCTCACCAAGGCCCCTAACAGAAAAGCTAGGGCCCTTGCTAGGGTTACTCAGCCAGTAAATGGGAGATCCAAGGTTTGAGTCATTGTCTTCTGACTCCAAAAGCCACCTCTTTCTGCTAGACTCTGCTGCTCCTCCAAAACCACTGTTAAACATTCTTCACGAATTAGAAGAAAAAGTCCAGGTGGCCAGTGCCTGCCATGGGCCCTCGGTGTTGCCCTCCGCACTCCCACCCCCAGCTATTTCCCACAACTAGGTCACATGGCCGCCATGGCACCTGGCCGTGTCTGGGCTCCCAGGAGCCATTCCAGTAAGCCGGCTAACACCAAGATTAGGACAAATTCATGAGCACACAGGGGCCTGGAAAACACCAGTCACACAAACAAACTGCAATCAGGGAGCCACTGGGAGAAGGAAAAGAGGGAGGCCCGAGAGGCATAAGACGGATAAGACTACAAGACTGTACAGCCCAGGCAGGCAGGTCACAAAGGGGCAGGACACTGGCCACAGTGGGAAAAGGGAAATAGCCTTCCATGAGAACCCTCCAGAAGTCCCCACTGCCCTTGGTATGAGATCCAAACTCCTACCAGGCCCATCACGATGCAACCCAGGTGCCCTCTGAACTCATCGCTTACCCTCCCCACTCACTCCCTATCCCCCAACCACAGTGATCAGTCCTGCGCCATCCCCTGCCCCCCGGCCTCTGCACAGGCAGTTCCATAACCTCACCATCTCTTTCTCCTTCTCACCTGTCAAAATCCTCTTCAGCCTGGACCCAGGCCTCACTCCCCCCACCTTTTCCTAGTCCCAGCCTGGCCCATTCTCCTTTCCTCCCTGTCTACCTTCTCCCAGATGATGTGACTGCTGCCCACCATCCCAGAACGAACAGCAGAGCCAGAGCTCCATCTCCAATGTGCCTCTCAATCCTCCCTTTTTCTGAACCTCCGTTAGAAAATACTAGGCTCCTGAGCATGCTGCAGCTCTGGGGCTATAATCATCTGCTCTGCTCTGGGCCCAGACAACAAAAAGCAGGGAAGCCACCACAGACATGGCCAGGTTGCCACCAAACTCGGTTGTGATCCAAGA
>NW_006769542.1:1777510-1791951 GCF_000442215.2 Lipotes vexillifer | reverse complement strand
TTTTTGGTACGCGGGCCTCTCACCGCTGCGGCCTCTCCCGCTGCGGAGTACAGGCTCCGGACGTGCAGGCTCAGCGGCCATGGCCCACAGGCCCAGCCGCTCCGTGGCATGCGGGATCCTCCCGGACCGAGGCACGAACCCACATCCCCTGCATCGGCAGGCGGACTCCCAACCACTGCGCCACCAGGGAAGCCCCAAATTTCTCCTTTTTATGAGGATACAAGTCATATTATGTAAGGATCCATCCTAATGATTTCATCTTAACTTGATCATCTGTGAAGACCTTATTACCAAATAAGGTTACATTCACAGGTACTGATGGTTAAGACTTTAACATTTTGGGGAGGATACAGTCAAACCCATAACAGTGTCATTCCATTGTATGGTGGCATTGATGATGAAAATCTAATGAATTAATTTATGAGGTGGATCATGGTCCTTCGGAAATTAATAAAAACATAGACAGGTTTTTCTGGTGTGAGATGGAGAAATTAAAGATGGAGCACAGAAACTGCCAGAGGCATGACTGGCCCAGATTGAAAGGCCTTAAACTGCCAGCAAAAAGTAATTGGTAATGAAGACTGTGGGAAAGGTTGCCTAACTAGGAGAACTACCTTAAGGTAGTTGCAAGGACACTAAATACAAACTTAGCCTTCTTTATGTAGAAGACAGCTCTTACAGGGAAGTGTGGGAAGGGTAAGGTTACTAGAGTAAATTTTGGAGTAGCTGTTTTGAATCTCTGCTCCTGAGAGTTTCATAGCATTAAATTTTTATATTACCATGTAACTGTTATAATAAAAACATTAATCACATCATTAATAAAACTAGTATTTTATCCCAAACCTGGTAGTTTTCTATTGGTATATATTAAGGTTGTACAATTGCACAGCACATATACTGTGCACTGACATGTATTTTGAAGGTGGTCTGGGAAATGGGAAGGTATTTGATGGTATTTTGGAAATACGTAGTGATGCCTGCTTATACAGTCATGAAGCAACTGTGTGCATATTTCCCCAACTTCATGATTATGTTGGTATCGTGAAATTGTTCAAGATGGGAGAATTTATACTATGGCAATTGGCAAGTGCTGCAAATTATAGCTTCAACTTTGTTTTGAAAGCTGGTTATTGAACATTCACCAGAACACCACCAGATACAAACTGCGTGTTTTTTTTTTTTTTTTTTTTTTTTTTTTTCTGTACGTGGGCCTCTCACATTTGTGGCCTCTCCCGTTGCGGAGCACAGGCTCCAGACGCGCAGGCCCAGCGCCCATGGCTCACGGGCCCAGCCGCTCCCCGGCATGTGGGATCCTCCCGGACCGGGGCACGAACCTGTGTCCCCTGCATTGGCAGGCGGACTCTCAACCACTGCGCCACCAGGGAAGCCCTAAATTGCGTTTTAAACAAATTAATACACTCTGGTTTTAGGGGCACTTACAAGAAAAACTGTTTTTCCTCCTGAACAAAAGTAGCTGTCTCTTGGTACCATGCATTAGAATAGTGCGAAGATGAACAGTAGGGCCAGTTTAGAAAGCAGGTGAAATGAATTTGAACTGCAATCTAGTAATGGCTTCTAAAGCTCTTGAGCAAATTGCCGAGGTAATTCTCGTATGTGAAATGCATTCATTAAGAAGAGTTAAAATTCAAACTTCCTGCTTCCCTGACACAGGATAATTAACAGGAGGGCTAGAAGGATCATCATTTCCATGGAAAACCCTGGAAATCAGAGAGTTCCAAGCTGTCATTAGTTGTTTTCAGGATTAAAAATTAAAAAAAAAAAGACTAATTAAACATTTGTTAATTCAACCTGTACATTTTATGGGTATTTGGATAATACGCACTAATGTGAAGAAAAATGAGCTTAGGAGCTTAGAACCTTCTTTAGGTTGATTTGCCTTTTCCCACCTGGAATTACCAGAGAAGAACAAAGACGTCACCTTTCTGAATAAGTCTGCAGTGTGTCTCAAGCTTTAACGCGTTTATAGATCATCTGGGAAGCTTGTTAAAAAATTTAGATTTTCATTCAACAACTCTGGGGTGGGACCTCAGCTGCTGGTCCCCAGAGAACACTCTGAGTAGCAAGGAGCTAGAAATCTTTCAGAGGACGTGAGTGTGGAGATGCCTCTGACTGGGTGTGACCCTCCCTCTCGCCCACCTTGCCCTCAGCAGCAATAAGCAACACAGGATTTGAAGGTTTTCCTTCTATTTTATTCTGCTACACTTTCTTTTAATTTAGATTTATTTACTGGTTGATGGTAACAGTGTTCTCCCTTAGAAATTCCTCTGAGGTCACCACTTCTTAACATTTAAACCTGTTCTATTTTTTTTTCTCCTTAAGTCTTGAGACTAACTGGGATCTCTGTAATTCCACACAGCTTCCAGTAGAGGTCATTACCTCGTTACAGAAATATTTTCTTTCTTTTTTTTTTCCCTAAGAGATAGTTCAGTGGCTGGGATGAATTTGCCTTCTCTGGGAGGGAGTCAGCCTAAGGGACCAGTTATCTCCAAGGCCACTGGTTTGCACATAATATCCCCTCCATGCAAAAGTGGGAGTGTCAAAGATGGGCAGACTTTTCCAATCCCCTGGGAAAAATGAAGGAAACAACAACTGAAGCATGGCTAAAGGACTACAAAATTTAAATGCAGTGTATTAGTTTGCTAGGGCTGCTGTAACAAAGTTCCACAGCTGGTGACTTAAACAACTGAAATTTATTTTCTCACAGTTCTAGAGGCTGGAAGTCCTCAATTAAGGCATTGGCAGAGTTGATTTCTTCTGAGGGAAGGATGTGTTCCAGGCCACTCTCTGACTTATTAGATGGCCGTTTTCTCCCTGTTGTCTTCATATCATCTTCCCTCTGTATGTGTTCATGTCCACACTTCCTTTTCTTATAAGGACATCAGTCATGTTGGATTAGAGCTCACCCCAATGAATTCATATCAATTCAGTTACCTCTTTAAGGACTGTTAATAAATACTATTAGTGCTCACTTCGGCAGCACATATACTAAAATTGGAATGATACAGAGAAGATTAGCATGGTCCCTGTGCAGGGATGACACGCAAATTCGTGAAGCGTTTCACATTTTTTTTTTTCTATTGTGGTGCTGATGTACCTTCTGGTTGTTTCAATATTTTTGTATTCTTTCTAACATATCTGTTAGTTTCCTAGCCTAATTTTTTACTTTGTTATTTTTCTTTTTTTATTTTTGCCACTCACGCAGCTTGGGGGATCTTGGTTCATGAGCCAGGCGTCAGGTGAAGGAAGCTCCTGTGGTGGGAGCTCTGAGTCTGAATCACTGAACTAATAGAGAAACTCAGACCTCTGGAAATATTCACTGGAGTGAGGTCTCATGGAGGTCCTTGTCTCAGCACCAAGACCCAGCTCTACCCAACAGTCTACAAACTCCAGTGTTGGAAGCCTCACGCCAAACAACCAGGAAGACAGGAACACAATCCCACTCATAAAAATAATAAAAAAATGAGACGGCAAAAAAATATGTGACAGATGAAGGAGCAAGGTAAAAACCTACAAGACCAAATAAATGAAGAGGAAACAGGCAATCAACCTGAAAAAGAATTCACAGTAATAATAGTAAAGATGATCCAGAATCTCAGAAATAGAATGGAAGCACGGATTGAGAAAATACAAGGAATGTTTAACAAAGATCTAGAAGAACTAAAGAACAAACAAACACAGATGAACAACACAATAACTGAAATGAAAAATACACTAGAAAGAATCAATAACAGAATAACTGAGGCAGAAGAACAAATAAGTGAGCTGGAAGACAAAATGGTGGAAATAACTGCCAAGCAGCAGAATAAAGAAAAAACAAGGAAAAGAATTGAAGACAATCTCAGAGACCGTTGGGACAACACTAAATGCACCAATATTTGAATTATAGGGGTCCCAGGAGAAGAAGAGAAAAAGTAAGGGTCTGAGAAAATATTTGAAGAGATTATAGTTGAAAACTTCCCTAACATGGGAAAGGAAATACCCAAATCCAGGAAGTGCAGAGAGTCCCATACAGGATAAACCCAAGGAGAAACACACTGAGACATATTAATCAAACTATATAAAGTTAAGTACAAAGAAACATATTAAAAGCATTAAGGGAAAACCAACAAATAACATACCAGGGAATCCCCATAAGGTTATCAGCTGATTTTTCATCAGAAACCCTGCAGGCCAGAAGGGAGTGGCAGGATATACTTAAAGTGATGAGAGAGAAAAATCCACAACCAAGATTACACTACCCAGCAAGGATCTCATTCAGATTCAATGAAGAAATCAAAAGCTTTTCAGACAAGTGAAAGCTAAGAGAATTCAGCACCACCAAACCAGCTTTACAACAAATGCTAAAGAAGGTGGGAAGCACAAGAGAAAAAAAGACCCACAAAAACAAATCCAAAACAATTAAGAAAATGTAATAGGAACATACATATCGATAATAACCTTGATTGTAAATGGATTAAATGCCCCAACCAAAAGAAAAGACTGGCTGAATGGATATAAAAACAAGACCCATATATATGCTGTCTACAAGAGACCCACTTCAGACCTAGGGGCACATACAGACTGAAAGTGAAGGGATGGAAAAAGATATTCCATGCAAATGGAAATCAAAAGAAAGCTGCAGTAGCAATACTAATATCAGATAAAATAGACTTTAAAATAAAGACTGTTACAAGAGATAAGGAGGAACACTACATAATGATCAAAGAATCAACCCAAGAAGAAGATATAACAATTATAAATGTTTATGCACCCAACATAGGAACACCTCAGGACATAAGGCAAATGCCAAAAACCATGAAAGGAGAAATTGATAGTAACACAATAATAGTAGGGGACTTTAACACCCCACTTACACCAATGGACAGATCATCCAAACAGAAAATAAATAAGGAAAGACAAGCTTTAAAGGACACAGTAGACCAGATAGATTTAATTGATATTTATAGAACATTCCACTGAAAGTGGCAGAATACACTTTCTTCTCAAGTGCACATGGAACATTCTCCAGGATCACATCTTGGGTCACAAATCAAGCCTCGGTAAATTTAAGAAAATTGAAATCATATCAAGCATCTTTTCCAGCCACAACGCTATGAGATTAGAAATAAATCAGGGGAAAAAAACCCATAAAAAACACAAACACATGGAGGCTAAACAATATGCTACTAAAAAACCAAGAGATCACTGAAGAAATCAAAGAGGAAATCAATAGGTACAGAGAAACAAATGACAAAAAAAACACGACAACCCAAAATCTATGGGACGCAGCAAAAGCAGTTCTAAGAGGGAAGTTTATAGCAATTCACTCTCACCTCAAGAAAAATCTCAAATAAACAGTCTACCCCTACACCTAAAACAACTAGAGAAAGAAGATCAAAGAAAACCCAAAGTTAGTAGAAGGAACGAAATCATAAAGATCAGAGCAGAAATAAAATAGTAACGAAGAAAACAATAGCAAAGATCAATAAAACTAAAAGCTGGTTCTTTGAGAAGATAAACAAAATTGATAAACCTTAGCCAGACTCATCAAGAAAAAAAGGGAGAGGACTCAAATCAATAAAATTAGAAATGAAAAAGGAAAAATCACAATTGACACTGCAGAAATACAAAGATTTGTAAGAGAATACTACAAACAACTATACCAATAAAATGGACAACCATGAAGAAATGGACAAATCCTTGGAAAGGTACAATTTTCCAAGACTGAACCAGGAAGAATTAAAAAATATGAATAGACCTATCACAAGCAATGAAATTGAAACCGTGATTTAAAATCTTCCAACAAACAAAAGTCCAGGACCAGATGGCTTAACAGGTGAATTCTGTGAAACATTTAGAGAAGAGCTAACACTGATCCTTATCAAACTTTTCCAAAAAATTGCAGAGGGAGAAGCACTCCCAAGTTCATTCTATGAAGCCACCATCACCTTGATACCAAAACCAGAAAAAGATATCACAAAAAAAGAAAATTACAAACAAATATGACTGATGAACATAGATGCAGAAATCCTGAACAAAATACTAGCAAACAGAATCCAACAACACATTAAAAGGATCATCCACCATGATCAAGTGAGATTTATCACAGGGATGCATGGATTCTTCAGTATATGCAAATCAATCAATGTGATACACCACATTAATAAATTAAGGAATAAAAACCACATGATCATCTCAATAGATCCAGAAAAAGCTTTAACAAAATTCAACACCCATTTGTGATAAAAACTCTCCAGAGAATGCACATAGAGGGAACCTACCTCAACATAATAAAGGCCATATATGACAAACTCACAGGAAACATTATACTCAATGGTGAAAAACTGAAAGCATTTCCAATAAGATCAGGAACAAGGCAAGGATGTCTTGTTAAAAACTTGTTAAAAAACTTGTTATTTAACATAGTTTTGGAAGTCCTATCCATGGCAATCAGAGAAGAAAAAGAAATAAAAGTAATACAAATTGGAAAAGAAGAAGTAAAACTGTCACTCTTTGCAGATGACATGATATTATACATAGAAAATCCTAAAGATGCCCCCAGAAAACTAGAACTAATCAATGAATTTGGTAAGGTTGCAGGATACAAAATTAATGCAGAGAAATCTCTGGCATTCCTATACACCAACAATGAAAAATCGGAAAGAGAAATTAAGGAAACACTCCCATTTACCATTGCAACAAAAAGAATAAAATACCTAGGAATAAACCTGCCTAAGTCTTTCTCCCTCTGCCTAAGGAGGCGAAAGACTTGTACTCAGAACACTATAAAACACTAGTGAAGGAAATCAAAGATGACATAAACAGATGGAGAAATATACCATGTTCTTGGATTGGAAGAATCAATATTGTGAAAATGACTATACCACCCAAAGCAATCTACAGATTCAGTGCAATCCCTACCAAGCTACCAATGGCATTCTTCACAGGATTAGAACAAAAAATTTTACAATTTGTATGGAAATACAAAAGACACTAAATAGCCAAAGCAATCTTGAGAAAAAAAAATGGACTTGGAGGAATCAGGCTCCCCGACTTCAAATTATACCACAGAGCTACAGTAATCAAGACAGTATGGTACTAGCACGAAAACAGAAATATAGATCAGTAGTACAGGATAGAATGCCCAGAGATATACCCACGCACATATGGGCACCTAATTTATGACAAAGGAGGCAAGAACATACAAAGGAGAAAAGACAGCCTCTTCAATAAGTGGAGCTGGGAAAACTGGACAGCTACATGGAAAAGAATGAAATTAGAACACTCCCTAACAATATACACAAAAATAAACTCCAAATGGATTGAAGACCTAAATGTAAGACTGGACACTATAAAACTCTTAGAGGAAAACATAGGAAGAACACTCTTTGACATAAATGACAGCAAGATCTTTTTTGATCCACCTCCTAGAGTAATGGAAATAAAAACAAAAATTAAAAAATGAGACCTAATGAAACTTCAAAGCTTTTGCACAGCAAAGGAAACCATAAACAACAAAGAGAAAACCCTCAAAATGGGAGAAAATATTTGCAAATGAAACAACAGACAAAGGATTAATATCCAAAATATACAAACAGCTTATGGAGCTCAATATCAGAAAAACAAACAATACAGTTAAAAAATGGGTGGAAGACCTAAATAGACATTTCACCAAAGATGTACATCTGGCCAGGAGGCACATGAAAAAATGCTCAACATCACTAATTATTAGAGAAATGGAAATCAAAACTACAATGACGTTTCACCTCACACCAGTCAGAATGACCATCATCAAAAAACCTAGAAAAATTAAATGCTGGAAAGGGTGTGGTTAAAAAGGGAACCCTCCTGCACTGTTGGTGGGAATGTAAGTTGATACAATCACCATGGAAAACAGAATGGAGCTTCTTTAAAAAACTAAAATAGAACTGCCATATCATCTAGCAATCCCACTACTGGGCATATACCCTGAGAAAACCACAATTCAAAAAGAGACATGTACCACAATGTTCATTGCAGCACTTTTTCCAATAGCCAGGGCATGGAACCAACCTAAATGTCGATCAACAGATGAATGGATAAAGAAGATGTGTCACATATATACAATGGAATATTACTCAGCCATAAAAAGAAATGAAATTGAGTTATTTGTAGTGAAGTGGATGGACCTAGAGTCTGTCATAAAGAGTGAAATAAGTCAGAAAGAGAAAAACAAATACCATATGCTAACACATATGTATGGAACCTAAAAAAAATAAAATTGGTACTGATGAACCTAGTTGCAGAGCAGAAATAAAAGGTGTGTTCATAGAGAATGGACTTGAGGACACAGGGTGGGAGAGGGAAGCTGGGGCAAAGTGAAAGTAGCATTGACATATATACACTACCGAATGTAAAATAGTTAGCTAGTGGGAAGCAGCTGCATAGCACAGGGAGATCAGCTTGGTGCTTTGTGATGACCTAGAGGGGTGGGATAGGGAGGGTGGAGGGAGGGTCAAGATGCAGGGGATATGGGGACAATATGTATGCCTATGGCTGATTCACTTTGTTGTACAACAGAAACTAACCAATATTGTGAAGCAATTATACTCCAATAAAGACCTATTAAAAAAATAAAACAGTATGGCACAGGTGTAATGATAGACATATAGATCAGTGGAATGCAATTGGGCTTCCAGAAATAAACTCATGCATTTATGGCCAATAAATAAATTAAATAAATAAATAAATAAATAAATACAATTAAATTCTGAGGTATGGGGGTATTAGGACTGCAACATATGAATTTTTTTTTTTTTTTTTTCAGTACGCGGGCCTCTCACTGTTGTGACCTCTCCCGTTGTGGAGCACAGGCTCCGGACGTGCAGGCTCAGCGGCCATGGCTCACGGGCCTAGCCACTCCGCGGCATGTGAGACCTTCCCAGAACGGGGCACGAACCCATGTCCCCTGCATCGGCAGGTGGACTCTCAACCGTTGTGCCACCTGGGAAGCCCTTCATATGAATTATTTTTTAACATCTTTATTGGGGTATAGTTGCTTTACAATGGTGTGTTAGTTTCTGCTTTATAACAAAGTGAATCAGTTATACATATACATATGTTCCCATATCTCTTCCCTCTTGCGTCTCCCTCCCTCCCACCCTCCCTATCCCACCCCTCCAGGCGGTCACAAAGCATGGAGCCGATATCCCTGTGCTATGCGGCTGCTTCCCACTAGCTATCTACCTTACGTTTGGTAGTGTATATATGTCCATGCCTCTCTCTCACTTTGTCACAGCTCACCCCTCCCCCTCCCCATATCCTCAAGTCCGTTCTCTAGTAGCTCTGTGTCTTTATTCTTGTCTTTCCCCTAGGTTCTTCATGACTTTTTTTTTTCTTAAGTTCCACATATATGTGTTAGCATACGGTATTTGTCTTTCTCTTTCTGACTTACTTCACTCTGTATGACAGACTCTAGGTCTATCCACCTCATTACAGATACCTCAATTTCGTTTCTTTTTATGGCTGAGTAATATTCCATTGTATATATGTGCCACATCTTCTTTATCCATTCATCCGATGATGGACACTTAGGTTGTTTCCATCTCCAGGCTATTGTAAATAGAGCTGCAGTGAACATTTTGGTACATGACTCTTTTTGAATTATGGTTTTCTCAGGGTATATGCCCAGTAGTGGGATTGCTGGGTCATATGGTAGTTCTGTTTGTAGTTTTTTAAGGAACCTCCATACTGTTCTCCATAGTGGCTGTACCAATTCACATTCCCGCCAGCAGTGCAAGAGTGTTCCCTTTTCTCCACACCCTCTCCAGCATTTATTGTTTCTAGGTTTTTTGATGATGGCCATTCTGACTGGTGTGAGATGATATCTCATTGTAGTTTTGATTTGCATTTCTCTAATGATTAATGATGTTGAGCATTCTTTCATGTGTTTGTTGGCCATATGAATTTTTGATGGGACCCAATTTAGCCCATAACATGCAATAAACAGACAAACTGTCTTAAGAGAACAGGACTTCATTGAAAACTAGAGCTATGTCTACAGCTATAATTCGTCTGGAAAATTCAAGTCAGAAGTTTCTTTTCCCTCCATTACCTGAATATGTCTTGAAGATTGAATTAAAATAAAAATCAGCTCCAGTTGTCTTAAGTAATTTTTCATTTTTTGTAGGTGTTACATTTTGATGGCTGATCTAGGAGTAGATCATAGGGGAGGAGAGCTCTGAAGCAGGAGGCAGGGTGCACATCTTCCAGTTACATTATCCAGACCAGAGGCATTTTCTCCTAAATTATCTCCCACCACTATTTCGATCATAATTTCTTTGTTTCAGGTCTGTTGAGTTTCCTTCTTCTTGACATCTTTCCAGAGATCACATGAACTAAACATAAAGTCTCTGTTCTTTGAATTCATTAATTCATTCCAAAGACATACTCCAAAGCACCCATTATACTTGTAATACCCTGGACACATAAACTTGAATGTCACTAACTTCTCCCTAGTAACTTACTATAATAGAGTAGAAATGTTTGTAAGAGATGTGTGGCCATGTGCCATTGCAGAATAGTTGCGGGGGTGGGGGAGGGTAATTTTAAGGAGGAATCAGGAGATTTTGATATGTCCTTAAATTGGCATTTATTCATATGCTTTAGGAACCCTCTTCTTACCCACCCAAGAATTGTTATTTTTGTATTTCTCAGAAGGCAGTACACATTGTAGGTTCTCAGTGAATGCTTGTAGAAGAATGAATAAAATCAGGTGTTATAATTCTCTTACTCAGGAATAAATGTTAAGGTACTATTCTGCAAGGTGGGCTTACTTGGGTGATCTGCCCATTCTGGGCACCAGCCCTTGTCCATCAGGGTCCACACTGGCCACATAACTATAAATCCTACTCCCAGAGGGGCTTCATCAGAACAACAAAAAGGTATGTTGTAAATGACTGAACACGAGTTACAGACTTAGAACTTTATAGAATTTAGCTATTTTGAAGATGCAACAATTAAAATGTTATAGACTGGGGTTTTGAGATTAGCATTTTACTTTCTCCTTTCTAGGGAAGTAGTGAAAACCTTGGTCAGCTCTGGCTGAGGGAATTGTATCCGTCTTGATCTCCTTCAGATTTTCAGGTTTATTACATTAGTTCTCTTGTAAGTATTCTGCCTTGTGCTGTCCTATGCCTTTTGGTGTCAAGAAGGTCACTTCTTCACAGTGGAGCCCTTTTTAATTAAAGATTCTAAATTTGCTTTGGGTCCATTTTAAGTGCAAAGACTTCATTAATTACACCAGGAGGAGGTTTCCTAATGCTATAACATCTAGGAGCCTTTGAAAAATTAATTTGAAAAGGTTTTTCTTCCTTATTGTGTGGTTTTGTGTGAATTTGTTTCCTCTTCAGTATTCTGATGGCTGTATCTTTTTTTTTTTAATCCAGATTGCTTTAGAGGATGAGGAACCTGCTGATTTGATTGCAAATGAAATATAAGCCTCACAGCCAAGAACCATTAATACCATAACATTCCATCTGGTTTTAGCCACTAGGGAAAATTGCTATTTAACAAAATGTTGAAATAAATAAATAGTAATTTATGACACCATTGTTCTCTGTTGTTGGAAACCTCACCTTTAAAAGTAGTTATCACATCTTGGAGGGAGACTCATGAAAAGAAAAAGAGTTTGAGGGGTTTTCTCCAGTGGTGCTCTCCTGCTTGACTCTTTTTCCGCCTTATTAACCCACTCCTACTGAAGCAAATACACTTGGTCTTCCACTTTGTTTTTTCCCAATTTCTTTTTGTATAAATACTCTTGGCTTTGAGGTAACATGAAGGAGTGAATGCTAGGTCTGAGAGTCCAGAACATAAGCAGACATGAAAGCCTCATCACTAGAACATCAGAGGCTAACACAGAAAGTGCTAAAACAGAAATCATCAAGTTGTTTCCAGCTACCCTTTCTTGTGAGATATTTAGCATCCTGTTGAATATTAGGACACTTGGACTATTCCACAGGCTCCTCAAATCTAAAGTAGAAGTGAGTTAGAGGTAGAAACCTAGATGTGGTCATTTAGTTGTCTGAGCAAGGACATTGTCCCAGTAGATTCTTTCTCGACATGGTTTGTGCTTGGGCTTATTATGTCCCATCAGTATTTTTATTTTTTAGTTATTTATTTTTTGAACTGGTTAAAGATTTAGATCAGAATGGGGACACTGTGTAGAAACTATTCATGAGGTTTACTTGCCAGTTTATTACAAATTGCATCCCTCTCCCCAGGGAGAACACACTCTCTGTTTCCTTTAATCTCTTTTATAAGGGATGACAGTATATATTAACAGAGGGCAAGAATAGATCATTGGGTTTAAGTATTAATGATCATCTAATAATAAGATGTGATAGGATTATATTAGAATTGCAAAACTAGTCTATTTATTAAGAGTGGCAGACTATCAAATTATAAGCCTCAGAGGACAGAGGAATAATTATAATCTTCTAGAAATGCAAAAAGTTAAACTCTTTTGAAAGTCAGTTTTATTATTTTGCTATAAACTATGGCCAAATAAGGTTAACTCTGAAAATGTCTGCAATGTGGAAAAAAAATTTTTATTAGCATTTAAATGAGACCTCATCTTCTAACACTTTCTGGTAGTTTTTAGAAGAATTCTACCTTTTTGATATGTTCGTTATGCATAAGGATGTTAAGGTCTTGTTGATAACAGAAATTAATATGCTTTTAAAATGTTTAATTCAGTGTTATAAAATGATTATTAGCTACAAGTATAGTACATTCTCTAATAGCTCATTACAAAACATGTTATGGAATATATCAGTTAAAAAAGCTTTATATGCAGTCTGTGATGACTTGAAAGAAAAGGCAGTGTGAGCAATAACCCTAACACAGGATCTCAAAGTGAGAATTCACATTTCATCTGGAACCTTGACTGACTACTTATAGAACTTCCTCTACAAAACTAAACAAGTCACTTCCCTGATAATAGCAGCTAACTTATTTGGATGTTCTTTGAGCCCCAGTTGAGTGACCTTCATCTGGTATGTTGTCTTCCATTATCTCCAGCCTCACTCAGCCTCCCATTTGGAGTATCTTCATTTTTCTTTCTTGGCTTCTTTATCAGAGTATCTAATTTTAGCTCCTACCCTGTTTCTTTTCTTTATTTCTAAAAAAATTTGAGGAGTGTTCTATAATAATTAGTTTAATTTATTTGTAATTTTTCAACTCATTGCATCTTGGCATCAATTCCTACCATTTTACCAAAACCATTCCTAATTGCTGGATTTGGCAGTAATTATTTTCCTGTCATCGTCTTTTTGTTTGTTTGTTTTTTTCTTGGTACGCGGGCCTCTCACTGTTGTGGCCTCTCCCATTGCGGAGCACAGGCTCCGGACATGCAGGCTCAGCGGCCATGGCTCACGGACCCAGCCGCTCCGCGGCATGTGGGATCCTCCCAGACCGGGGCACAAACCCATGTCCCCTGCATCGGCAGGTGGACTCTCAACCACTGCGCCACCAGGGAAGCCCTGTCATTGTCTTTTCATTTTTTCTTTTTTTAACAAATTTTATTTTATATTGGAGTATATTTGATTAACAGTGTTGTGTTAGTTTAAGGTGTATAGCAAAGTGATTCAGTTATACATATATGTATCTATTCTTTTTCAGATTCTTTTCCCATTTAGGTTGATACATGTATTTTGGATGTTGGCTTTGAAGATAAAGTACTAGACCTGTAGACCAGCTTGGTGGAGCAGGATGTCATCCCCAAATAGTGACATCTGCATCTGTGAATATTGGGGGGATTCAAAGACTCCAACACATTCACCCTAACAACTCTAGGCAAGCCCTGCATTGGTTCCTCAAGGTGGTCAAAAAATATAACTTATTTACTAATTGTGCCCTCTCTTTTTATGAAAGTGGGATTCTGTAATTACTAAACACTGTTAAAGTGCAGTAATTATATTTCATTATACCAACAGGGGGATAATAAGCATTGACTATTACCCCCAGAGTCTAGCTTCAAATTTTTTGAACTCTAGAGCATCAGTGTGGGGCTACATAATGCTAACTTCACTTCTCTCTGATCCCTACAAGGACCATACAGAGTAAAAAGAGACTGCAGTTAATGGTGCCCTAGGAGTAGGAACTGGAGAGGTTAAGAAAAGTCCTGTACAGGGTATGCAAATAAGTTCATTGATGCAGTTTGACATGAATAAACAGCTTGAAAGCCCAGGAAAATTTTAAAAAGATCTAGAGAAGGGCTTCCCTGGTGGTGCAGTGGTTGAGAGTCTGCCTGCCAATGCAGGGGATGCGGGTTTGTGCCCCGGTCCGGGAAGATCCCACATGCTGCGGAGCGGTTGGGCCCGTGGGCCATGGCCGCTGAGCCTGCGCGTCCGGAGCCTGTGCTCTGCAACGGGAGAGGCCACAACAGTGAGAGGCCCGCATAA
>NW_006769542.1:1689509-1777462 GCF_000442215.2 Lipotes vexillifer | reverse complement strand
TTGAGAGTCTGCCTGCCGATGCAGGGGACACGGGGTCGTGCCCCGGCCCGCGGACCACAAAAAAAAAAAAAAAAAAAAAAAAAAAGATCTAGAGAAGCAACTAGTCATGGTAAAAGTGGCCTCAACCTACATTTCCATGATTAATACAGCAGAGTAAGTTAAAGAATGCCTTTGGAATGTCACCTCGGTTTCTTGTTAGTTAAAATCAAGACATACAATTTGTCCATTGTAATAGGGCATAGTATCCTCACTATAAAATTCTATCTAGGGATAAGCAGGAAGCTTCTTCATGACTAAAAAGTTATATGTAAATAAGTAGAGAGGTAGAAATCTTAATACCTGAATTATACAGATGAAGTTGGTCTACCTTTCCTGCCCACCAATAGGACTTTGTGTCTCCCTAGAGGTATAAACAATAAGACCTGGAAGCTCTTTAATTCTGTTACCTGATCTACCTATGATGATTGTCCAAGAGTCACTGCAGTAAACCCTGAATTAATCAGGTTCAGAGAAAGTTAGTTTTACCTTAAATATATAAAAAACACAGCTGACTAAAAAGATAGACTCATTTTCAGGACCCCAGGAGTATTCTCATGCCTTGAAACCTAATGAAATTTACCTTGCTGGGTTTGAGATGTTCTTGGGAACTGCAACACCTTTATTCCTTCCCAACTGGAATGGGAATATCTATTCTATACCTGTCCCACCATTGCATTTTGGGAGCAAATAACTAGTTTGTTAGTTTCACAAGCCCACAGATGGGGAAGAATTTTATCCCAAGATGGAGTGTAACCCCAGTCTTATTATACTTGATTTAGATAATTTAGAAGATGAGTTTGGGGACTTTTTGTTTTAATGACATTTAGATGAGATTTTTGGATTTAGAGTTGATGCTAGAATGGGTTAAGTCTTTTGAGGAGGTTGGAAAGGGGTGACTGTATTTTGTACTTGGGAAGGATATGAATTTTGGGAAACCAGGGGCAGACTATTATGGGTTGAATTCTGGTCCCAAAAAGGTGTGTTGAAATCCTAAGGCATGGTACTTGTGAATGTGACCTTATTTGAAAATAGACTCTTTGCTGGATTATCCAATGACTGATTTCCTTATAAGGAGAGAGAGCTTTGGGGGCACACAGAGACATAGAGGAGACACAGGGAAGAAGACCATGTGAAGGCGGAGGCAGATACTGGAGTTATGCTGCCACAAGACAGGAAATGCTGAGGATTGCCAACAACTATCAGAAGCTAGAAGAGTCAAGGAGGGCATCTTCTTTAGGGCCTTCGGAGAGAACGTGGTCTTATCAACACATTAATTTCAGACTTCTAGTCCTAGAACCATTAGAGAATACATTTCTGTTGTTTTAAGTCACTTGGCCGTTGGTAATTTGTTACAGCAGTCCTAAGAAAGTAATACAAGGTAGGGTTCTATTTACATGAAATTCTAGAAAATATAAACTAATCTATAGTGACAGAAATTAGATCAGTGGCTGGCTGGAAATATGGGAGGGGGTATGTTGGGGACAGGAGGATGTAGGAAAGGTTTACAAAGGGACATGAGGAAATTTTGGGAGTGATGGATATATTAATTATCTTGATTGTGGTGATGGTTTCATGGGTATATAAATATATCAAAACAGCATAATGTGCACTTCAAATATGTGCAGTTTATTGTACGTCAATTATACCTCAATAAAGCTGTTAAAAAAAGTCATTTCTGGGAAGTAGAATTGGGTTTAGAATGGAATTAAGTGAGGGCTGTTGAAAGGGTAGCAACATAGAATATATTTTCCTTCTTTTATCAATGTTGCTGTTTCTTTTCTGAGAAAAAGAAAGAGAAAACATTGTACTTGATTAAATTCTTGGAAATTAGCTCTTAAGTGGATTTAAATGAATTAGCATTAATCTCCCATGGACACTTTTGCCATTGTCCACTTATGGCACCTTTATCCTAACATTTTGCCTTGGTTGGGTTCTATTCTCCCTTTATCAAGCTCAGTAACTGGAAGTCCATTGATAATTGCAGTCATATTATTTGTCTCACTTTCTGTGAGAAACATTTTCCAATGTGCTGTTGTAGTCTTAGGTATAATTCAGTTAGTAGAGACTTTATCCTAACCAATGCCTCCTTAATGACAGCTGTTTTACTCTGCTGGGGCAGATGAAGCTAACTAGCCTTCTATTAAGGCAAGGTAAGAGGTGGGAATAAATATCTATTTTTTTCTTTTTCCAGATCTGATAGTGCTGGCTCACAGATATACATTAATGGTCTTTGCAAAAGATCTTGTGTGATTTGAAGATTTATGATTGGTGAAAAATTAGGAAACAAAAGGGAATTACAGCTTTGTAGTATTTTACATGGCTGGACAGTTTCTTCTTCTTAAAACCTTTAATGACAGAAGTCTCCTTAAGTTCTCCTCTGATTTCCTTGGCTTTTCATTTTTAATTCCTTTTTGTGCTCCTTTTATTAATTTTTGTTTTCCTTTTAAACATACCTCTGTACTTACTCTTTGGATGACCTCCTGTAAATGAATGGCTTCAAGCACTACACTTACTGTTACCACTCAATTCTGCTGAGCTTTACACTTGTACACACAGCTGCCTAAAGGGTAGTTCTATGTCCCACCTCCAGGTAGTGAGACTTACCTGTTTCCCCCAGTGTCTACTCAATAAAGCTAAACATCTTCACTATTTCTGCTTCTCCTCCCTTCACAGGGAATTCTTTACAAGTCTTTTACTTTTTTTTAAATGTAATTTTTATTTTATATTGGGATATAGTTGATTTACAATGTTGTGTTAGTTTCAAGTGTATAACAAAGTGATTCACTTATACATATACATATACATATATCCATCCTTTTTCAGATTTTTCCCATATACGTTATTACAGAATGAGTAGAGTTCCCTCTGCTATAAAGTAGGTCCTTGTTGATTATCTATGTTATATATAGTAATGTGTATATGATAAATTAGGAGTTTGGGATTAACATATCTTTTACTTTGTTTTACTTCAATATCTCATATTGCTCCCTTCCTTTCCAAACCTTCCAATTCCTCTCTATTTGAGTTACACACTAGATTGTAGACCATGACCTATGTTTTAATTTTTCTCTTACATATTCCATAGAAATATCTTTTCAAATGGACAGAGAATCTGCTTGAAATCCTTTAATATTCTCCAAAATAGTCCCCCCAAAGTTCAGAGTTCTTTGTTTAACCAGTAAGATAAAGCCCCTAATCACAAATTTAGCCATATTTCTATGTTTGCTATACATTTTATAAATACCACATTTATCATTTTATCAGGTAAGATAGTTCTCTTATTTTACTAGCTTGTTATGTTTGTTTGTTTGGGTTTTTTTCTTTTTTGGGCTGATGTGCTGAATTGTTTATCATAAAGGGGTAATGAATTTTAAGTTATTTTCCTTCATTATTGATAAGATTCTATTGTTTTCTCCTTTAATCCATTAATGTAATAAATTAAGTTAATTGGATTTTTAAAAAGTTAACCAACTTTGCATTCCTGTGTAAAAAATAACTTGCCTATGGTTTACTATATTTTTTACATAATTCAGGATTTGGCTTGTCTATATTTTGTTTATGATTTTGAATGTGTGTTCCTGCGTGAGGTTTGTCTATTGTTTTCTTTTCCCATATTGTACTTGCTTGGTTTTGGTATCTAGTTACACTAACTTCATAAACAACTTCAGGAGTTGGCCCTCTTTTTTTTATAAAACTCTGGACAAGTTTTGTAAATTGGAATTACCTGTTCCTTGATAGTTTCATGGAACTCACCTATTGGACTGTCTGGGTCTGGATTTTCTTTGTGGAGACATGTTTTTAACTTGTTACTCAAATTATGTAATGTTTATGTAAATACTAGGGGTCTTCTTGAGCCAGTTTTTGAAAGTTATATATATTTTTGGAATTTGACATCTCATCTCTGTTTTCATCTTTACTGGTCTATTATATCAATAGACTTCTTACATTAAAATTTTTGCTTTATAATCTACCCTCTTTTATTCCAAATATTTTTTTAACATCTTTATTGGAGTATAATTGCTTTACAATGGTGTGTTAGTTTCTGCTTTACAACCAAGTGAATCAGTTATACATATACATATGTTCCCGTATCTCTTCCCTCTTGTGTCTGCCTCCCTCCCACCCTCCCTATCCGACCCCTCTAGGTGGTCACAAACCACCTAGCTGATCTCCCTGTGCCATGCAGCTGCTTCCCACTAGCTATCTTTTTTCCGTTCGGTAGTGTATATGTGTCCACGCCACTCTGTCACTTAGTCCCAGCTTACCCTTCCCTCTCCCCATATCCTCAAGTCCATGCTCTAGTAGGTCTGTGTCTTTATTCCCATCCTACCCCTAGGCTCTTCATGACATTTTTTTTTCTTAGATTCCATATATATGTGGTAGCATACGGTATTTGTTTTTCTCCTTTTGACTTACTTCACTCTGTATGACAGACTCCAGGTCCATCCACCTCACTACAAATAACTCAATTTCGTTTCTTTTTATGGCTAAGTAATATTCCATTGTATATATGTGCCACATCTTCTTTATCCATTCATCCGATGATGGGCACTTGGGTTGCTTCAGTGTCCTGGCTATTGTAAATAGAGCTGCAATGAACATTTTGGTACATGACTCTTTTTGAATTATGGTTTTCTCAGGGCATATGCCCAGGAGTGGGATTGCTGGGTCATATGGTAGTTCTATTTGTAGTTTTTTAAGGAACCTCCGTACTGTTCTCCATAGTGGCTGAACCAATTCACATTCCCACCAGCAGTGCAAGAGTGTTCCCTTTTCTCCACACCCTCTCCAGCATTTATTGTTTCTAGATTTTTTGATGATGGCCATTCTGACTGGTGTGAGATGATATCTCATTGTAGTTTTGATTTGCATTTCTCTAATGATTAATGATGTTGAGCATTCTTTCATGTGTTTGTTGGCAATCTGTTTATCTTCTTGGAGAAATGTCTATTTAGGTCTTCTGCCCATTTTTGGATTGGGTTGTTTGTTTTTTTGTTATTGAGCTGCATGAGCTGCTTGTAAATTTTGGAGATTAATCCTTTGTCAGTTGCTTCATTTGCAAATATTTTCTCCCATTCTGCGGGTTGTCTTTTCGTCTTGTTTATGGTTTCCTTTGCTGTGTAAAAGCTTTGAAGTTTCATTAGGTCCCATTTGTTTATTTTTGTTTTTATTTCCATTTCTCTAGGAGGTGGGTCAAAAAGGATCTTGCTGTGATTTATGTCAAAGAGTTTTCTTCCTATGTCTTCCTCTAAGAGTGTGATGGTGTCTGGCCTCACATTTAGGTCTCTAATCCATTTTGAGTTTATTTTTGTGTATGGTGATAGGGAGTGTTCTAATTTCATACTTTTACATGTAGCTGTCCAGTTTTCCCAACACCACTTATTGAAGAGGCTGTCTTTTCTCCACTGTATATTCTTGCCTCCTTTATCAAAGATAAGGTGTCCATATGTGTGTGGGTTTATCTCTGGGCTTTCTATCCTGTTCCATTGATTTATATTTCTGTTTTTGTTCCCGTACCATAGTGTCTTGATTACTGTTGCTTTGTAGTATAGTCTGAAGTCAGGGAGCCTGATTCCTCCAGCTCCATATTTCGTTCTCAAGATTGCTTTGGCTATTTGAGGTCTTTTGTGTTTCCATACCAATTGTGAAATTTTTTGTTCTAGTTCTGTGAAAAATGCCAGTGGTAGTTTGATAGGGATTGCATTGAATCTATAGATTGCTTTGGGTGGTAGAGTCATTTTCACAATGTTGATTCTTCCAATCCAAGAACATGGTATATCTCTTTGTATCATCTTTAATTTCTTTCATCAGTGTCTTATAATTTTCTGCATACAGGTCTTTTATCTCCTTAGGTAGGTTTATTCCTAGATATTGTATTCTTTTTGTTACAGTGGTAAATGGGAGTGTTTTCTGAATTTCACTTTCAGATTTTTCATCATTTGTGTATAAGAATGCCAGAGATTTCTGTGCATTAACTTTGTATCCTGGTACTTTACCAAATTCATTGATTAGCTCTAGTAGTTTTCTGGTAGCATCTTTAGGGTTTTCTATGTTTAGTATCATGTCATCTGCAAACAGTGACAGCTTTACTTCTTCTTTTCCGATTTGGATTCCTTTTATTTCTTTTTCTTCTCTGATTGCTGTGGCTAGAACTTCCAAAACTATGTTGAATAAGAGTGGTGAGAGTGGGCAACCTTGTCTTGTTCCTGATCTTAGTGGAAATGCTTTCAGTTTTTCACCATTGAGGATGATGTTGGCTGTGGGCTTGTCATATATGGCCTTTATTATGTTGAGGAAAGTTCCCTCTATGCCTACTTTCTGCAGGGTTTTTATCATAAATGGGTGTTGAATTTTGTCAAAAGCTTCCTCTGCATCTATTGAGATGATCATATGGTGTTTCTCCTTCAACTTGTAAATATGGTGTATCACGTTGATTGATTTGCATATATTGAAGAATCCTTGCATTCCTGGAATAAACCCCACTTGATCATGGTGTATGATCCTTTTAATGTACTGTTGGATTCTGTTTGCTAGTATTTTGTTGAGGATTTTTGCATCTATGTTCATCAGTGATATTGGCCTGTAGTTTTCTTTCTTTGTGACATCTTTGTCTGGTTTTGGTATCAGGGTGATGGTGGCCTCATAGAATGAGTTTGGGAGTGTTTCTTCCTCTGCTATATTTTGGAAGAGTTTGAGAAGGATAGGTGTTATCTCTTCTCTAAATGTTTGATAGAATTCGCCTGTGAAGCCATCTGGTCCTGGGCTTTTTTTTGTTGGGAGATTTTTAATCACAGTTTCAATTTCAGTGCTTGTGATTTGTTCATATTTTCTATTTCTTCCTCGTTCAGTCTCGGCAAGTTGTGCATTTCTAAGAATATGTCCATTTCTTCCAGGTTGTCCATTTTATTGGCATAGAGTTACTTGTAGTAATCTCTCATGATCTTTTTTCTTCCTGCAGTGTCAGTTGTTACTTCTTTTCCATTTCTAATTCTATTGATTTGAGTCTTCTCCCTTTTTTTCTTGATGAGTCTGGCTAATGGTTTATCTATTTTGTTTATCTTCTCAAAGAACCTGCTTTTAGTTTTATTCATCTTTACTATCATTTCCTTCATTTCTTTTTCATTTATTTCTGATCTGATCTTTATGATTTCTTTCCTTCTGCTAAATGTGGGGTTTTTTTTTCTTCTTTCTCTAATTGCTTGAGGTGCAAGGTTAGGTTGTTTATTTGAAATGTTTCCTGTTTCTTAAGGTAGGATTGTATTGCTATAAACTTCCCTCTTAGAACTGTTTTTGTTGCATCCCATAGGTTTTGGGTTGTTGTGTCTCCATTGTCATTTGTTTCTCGGTATTTTTTGGTTTCCTCTTTGATTTCTTCAGTGATCACTTTGTTACTAAGTAGTGTATTACTTAGCCTCCATGTGTTTGTGTTTTTTACAGATCTTTTCCTGTAATTGATATGTAGTCTCATAGCGTTGTGGTTGGAAAAGACATTTGATACGATTTCAATTTTCTTTTATTTACCAAGGCTTGATTTGTGACCCAGGATATGATCTATCCTAGAGAATGTTCCATGAGCACTTGAGAATAATGTGTATTCTGTTGTTTTTGGATGGAATGTCCTATAAATATCAATTAAGTCCATCTTGTTTAATGTATCATTTAAAGCTTGTGTTTCCTTATTTATCTTCATTTTGGATGATCTGTCCATTGGTGAAAGTGGGGTGTTAAAGTCCCCGACTATGCTTGTGTTACTGTCGATTTCCCCTTTTATGGCTGTTAGTATTTGCCTTATGTATTGAGGTGCTCCTATGTTGGGTGCATAAATATTTACAATTGTTATATCTTCTTCTTGGATCGATCCCTTGATCATTATGTAGTGTCCTTCTCTGTCTCTTCTAATAGTCTTTATTTTAAAGTCTATTTTGTCTGATATGAGAATTGCTACTCCAGCTTTCTTCTTATCTCCATTTGCATGGAATATGTTTTTCCATCCCCTCACTTTCAGTCTGTATGTGTCCCTAAGTCTAAAGTGGGTCTCTTGTAGACAGCATATATATGGGTCTTGTTTTTGTATCCATTCAGCCAATCTGTGTCTTTTGGTGGGAGCATTTAGTCCATTTACATTTAAGGTAATTATCGATATGTATGTTCCTATTCCCATTTACTTAATTGTTTTGGGTTTGTTATTGTAGTTCTTTTCCTTCTGTTGTGTTTCTTGCCTAGAGATGTTCCTTTATCATTTGTTGTAAAGCTGGTTTGGTGGTGCTGAACTCTCTCAGCTTTTGCTTGTCTGTAAAGGTTGTAATTTCTCCATCAAATCTGAATGAGATCCTTGCTGGGTAGATTAATCTTGGTTGCAGGTTTTTCTCCTTCATCACTTTAAATATGTCCTGCCACTCCCTTCTGGCTTGCAGAGTTTCTGCTGAAAGCTCATCTGTTAACCTTATGGGGATTCCCTTGTGTGTTATTTGTTGTTTTTCCCTTGTTGCTTTTAATATGTTTTCTTTTTATTTAATTTTTGATAGTTTGATTAATATGTAGTTTGGCGTGTTTCTCCTTGGATTTATCCTGTATGGGACTCTCTGTGCTTCCTGGACTTGATTAACTATTTCCTTTCCCATGTTAAGGAATTTTTCAACTATAATCTCTTCAAATATTTTCTCAGTCCCTTTCTTTTTCTCTTCTTCTTCTGGGACACCTGTAATTCGAATGTTGGTGCATTTAATGTTGTCCCAGAGGTCTCTGAGACTGTCCTCAGTTCTTTTCATTCTTTTTTCTTTATTCTGCTCTGCAGTAGTTATTTCCACTATTTTATCTTCCAGGTCACTTATCCGTTCTTCTGCCTCATTTATTCTGCTATTGATCCCATCTAGAGTATTTTTCATTTCACTTATTGTGTTGTTCATCATTGCTTGTTTCCTCTTTAGTTCTTCTAGGTCCTTGTTAAATGTTTCTTGTATTTTCTTTATTCTATTTCCAAGATTTTGGATCATCTTTACTATCATTATTATGTATTGTTTTTCAGGTAAACTGCCTATTTCGTCTTCATTTGTTAGGTCTGGTGGGTTTTTACCTTGCTCCTTCATCTGCTCTGTGTTTTTCTGTCTTTTCATTTTGCTTATCTTACTGTTTGGGGTCTCCTTTTCACAGGCTGCAGGTTCGTAGTTCCCATTGTGTTTGGTGTGTGTCCCCAGTGGCTAAGGTTGGTTCAGTGGGTTGTGTAGGTTTCCTGGTGGAGGGGACTAGTGCCTGTGTTCTGGTGGATGAGGCTGGATCTTGTCTTTCTGGTGGGCAGGTCCACATCTGGTAGTGTGTTTTGGGGTGTTTTGGTTTTATTATGATTTTAGGCAGCCTCTCTGCTAATGGGTGGAGCTGTGTTTCTGTCTTGCTAGTTGTTTGGCATAGGTTGTCCAGCACTGTAGCTTGCTGGTCATTGAATGAAGCTTGGTCTTGGTGTTGAGATGGAGATCTCTGGGAGATTTTTGCCGTTTGATACTATGTGGAGCTGGGAGGTCTCTTGTGGACCAGTGTCCTGAACTTGGCTCTCCCACTTCAGATGCACAGCCCTGATGCCTGGCTGGAGCACCAAGAGGCCTTCATGCACATGGCTCAGAATAAAAGTGAGAAAAAATAAGAAAGAAAGGAAGAAAGAAAGGAAGAAAGAAAGGAAGAAAGAAAGGGAAAGAAAAAGGAAGGAAGGAAGGAAGGAAGGAAGGAAGAGGATAAAATAAAATAGTTATTAAAATAAAAAATAATTATTATGAAAAAGAAATTTTTTTAACATTTTTATTGGGTTATAATTGCTTTACAATGATGTGTTAGTTTCTGCTTTATAACAAAGTGAATCAGTTATATATATACATATGTTCCCATATCTCTTCCCTCTTGCATCTCCCTCCCTCCCACCCTCCCTATCCCACCCCTCCAGGAGGTCACAAAGCACCGAGCCAATATCCCTGTCCTATGCGGCTACTTCCCACTAGCTATCTACCTTACGTTTGGTAGTGTATATATGTCTATGTCTCTCTCTCACCCTGTCACAGCTCACCCTTCCCCCTCCCAATATCCTCAAGTCCGTTCTCCAGTAGGTCTGTGTCTTTATTCCTGTCTTACCCCTAGGTTGTTCATGACATTTTTTTTTTCTTAAATTCCATATATATGTGTTAGCATACGGTATTTGTCCTTCTCTTCCTGACTTACTTCACTCTGTATGACAGACTCTAGGTCTATCCACCTCATTACAGGTACCTCAATTTCATTTCTTTTTATGGCTGAGTAAAATTCCATTGTATATATGTGGCACATCTTCTTTATCCATTCATCCGATGATGGGCACTTAGGGTGTTTCCATCTCTGGGCTATTATAAATAGAGCTGCAATGAACATTTTGGTACATGACTGTTTTTGAATTATGGTTTTCTCAGGGTATATGCCCAGTAGTGGGATTGCTGGGTCATATGGTAGTTCCATTTGTAGTTTTTAAGGAACCTCCATACTGTTCTCCATAGTGGCTGTACCAATTCACATTCCCACCAGCAGTGCAAGAGTGTTCCCTTTTCTCCACACCCTCTCCAGCATTTATTGTTTCTAGATTTTTTGATGATGGCCATTCTGACTGGTGTGAGATGATATCTCATTGTAGTTTTGATTTGCATTTCTCTAATGATTAATGATGTTGAGCATTCTTTCATGTGTTTGTTGGCAGTCTGTATATCTTCTTTGGAGAAATGTCTATTTAGGTCTTCTGTGCATTTTTGGATTGGGTTGTTTGTTTTTTTGTTATTGAGCTGCATGAGCTGCTTGTAAATTTTGGAGATTAATCCTTTGTCAGTTGCTTCATTTGCAAATATTTTCTCCCATTCTGAGGGTTGTCTTTTGGTCTTGTTTATGGTTTCCTTTGCTGTGCAAAAGCTTTGAAGTTTCATTAGGTCCCATTTGTTTATTTTTGTTTTTATTTCCATTTCTCTAGGAGGTGGGTCAAAAAGGATCTTGCTGTGATTTATGTCATAGAGTGTTCTGTCTATGTTTTCCTCTAAGAGTTTGATGGTGTCTGGCCTTACATTTAGGTCTTTAATCCATTTTGAATTTATTTTTGTGTATAGTGTTAGGGAGTGTTCTAATCTCATACTTTTACATGTACCTGTCCAGTTTTCCCAGCACCACTTATTGAATAGGCTGTCCTTTCTCCACTGTACTTTCCTGACTGCTTTATCAAAGATAAGGTTACCATATGTGTGTGGGTTTATCTCTGGGCTTTCTATCCTGTTCCATTGATCTATCTTTCTGTTTTTGTGCCAGTACCATACTGTCTTGATTTAATACATTTAATACAAGAAAGTCATTCAACTGTTTTTTTTGTTTTTTTTTTTTTTCTTGCGTTATGCGGGCCTCTCACTGTTGTGGCCTCTCCCATTTGCGGAGCACAGGCTCCGGACGCGCAGGCTCAGCGGCCATGGCTCACGGGGCCAGCCGCTCCGCGGCATGTGGGATCTTCCCGAAACGGGGCACGAACCCGCGTCTCCTGCATCGGCAGGCGGACTCTCAAGCACTGCGCCACCAGGGAAGCCCCATTCAACTTTTTAACAGTTTTTAGTAATGTTTTGTTTTAAAAATTAAATTTATTTAAAAACTAGTCATATAAACCAATCAGATATAAGTAAAGCCTTTATTTTCAGGTCTTTTTAATGTCTATCTTCTTTATTAGGTTTACAGTAGTATTGTTATAATAGTATTGCTTCCTTATTCTTACTAAAATTAGCTGTTTTCAGGATTAATGGTTATAATAAACTTTGCTTTTTATCACTCTGTTTAGGTAAGGTAGAAACATTTAAAAATTAATTTTCAACTTCATATGGACTATTTTATAGTAAAAAACTATTTGTTACCAAATGTTGTTAGGCTAAAAGTTCTAAAAGTAATCTTTAGACCTCAAATGAACTTTGTACTCTAAGATTTTTTATTTTAATGATATTTATATAATAAATATTAATTAATATATTAGTGTGAGGGGTTTCCCCAATGACTGTGGGCCCCAGACATTTCTCACTCTCAAACTCTCCACACGTAGTCTCCAGCAGTTTGACAGTATTCTTTTTATTTAATATTTATACCAGCTTATGACATCCAGCAGCTTCTGCCCCAGGTAAGCATATCTCAGGAGCTATATCTCTCTGGATGCAACCTGATTGTCCAGATTTCAGCCTGGTTATATGCCCTGCAACCTCAGTTCTCTGATAGCTTAAAGAAAAGTACTTGATTTTCAGTTTGTTACAGTTTTTCTTGTAGGGATAGAAGTAGTGTTTCCAAAACTTTTACATGTCAGAGCTGAAACCAGAATCCTTTTTTATATTTTTTATCTGCTTTGCAGGTACATTTTCTTGGTGAATTTTCATCATCTGTAAAATGGTTAGGCTGTTCATTTCCCCCTTTTTCTGATAATATCTTATTAAACATATATTTCTGTTGTTATTCCAAGGTGATGGCATTGAATTTTCTTAGAGTACTAGCAGGAAGTTTTTGTGGGAGTTGGTGGGGGGAGAGGCCTAGGTAGTTTTCCAATCCTCTCAGCTCAGAGGCTCTTTTATTGCTATAGCTATAGCCTATTTCCGTAGCGTTTGATGTTTCTGTAAATAGAGGCTGCCTCTGAATCTCAGAATATAATCTGGCTCAGGAGAACTTCTAGTGTGACTCCTGGGGCTGCCAAGTCTCACAGGCTGGCTCAGAGGCAGCCATCCTCAAGGGACTGTTGCCTGCCTGAGTGATGACTCACTTTTAAAGGAGTGTTTTCTGAAAGCCACTCATTGTGGCTCCCCTGGGCACTTTCTGCAACTTCTTTCTCCACTTATTGAAAAGTTAGAGTTCTGTTACCTCTCAGCCCTCTCATATAAGTTTTGTCACAGAGACCTCCTCTTTTGGAAAGTGAATATTTGCTGAATAGTCTATGAGACTGCAGATATTATGAAGTCATGGTATTTGGCAGTGCAATATTGGTGCAAAGATAGACAAATATACAAATGGAAAAAGTAGTCTAGAAGTAGTCACACCTAAATAATTTACTGATTTACAGTGAAGGAATTACTGCAATTCAATGGGGGATATGAAGGTATTTTCAATAAATTGTACTGAATATATATATATATATATATATATATATATATATATATATATGGAAAAAAAGGAATCTTGACTCATATCATGCCACACACAAAATTTTATTCAAAATGACAATAGCTCAAAGATCCAATTGTGACTGGTAAAGCTATGAAATTTTCAGAATAAAATATATAAGAAAATATTATTCACCCTGGGATAGACAAATATTTAACAAGACACACGAAACAAAAAAGAAAAGATTCGGGGCTTCCCTGTTGGTGCAGTGGTTGAGAGTCCACCTGCCGATGCAGGGGACACAGGTTCATGCCCTGGTCCGGGAGGATCCCATGTGCCGTGGAGCAGCTGGGCCCGTGAGCCATGGCCACTGAGCCTGCGTGTCCGGAGCCTGTGCTCCGCAAGGGGAGAGGCCACGACAGTGAGAGGCCCGCATATTGCAAAAAAAAAAAAAAAAAAGATTCATATATTTGATGATATTGGAATTAAAATTTTGTACATAAAATGAAATCATTAGAAGAGTGAAAAGTCAACCTATACAGTGGGAGAAAATGTGAAAACATATGAAAAGATCATCAACTTCATCAGCCATTAGGGAAATGAAAATGAAAACCAGAGTGAGATATCACTGTACAGCTGAATTTGCTTCAGTTAAACAGATGGAAAACTCTAAGTGTTGATTTTTATATAGGGCAACTGGAATTCTCCTATACTGTTGATGGGAGCATAAATCAGTACAGTCACTTCGTAAGACTGACAGTGTTTACTATAACTGATATACTCATTCCTATGATGCTGAAATTACACTCCTAGGTTTATATCCAACAGAAAAAAAGTATACGTTTCAGTGTACTTATTTCATGTACTTACTCACATACATGAATTTTCTTAGCAGCACTTTTTGTAAAAGCCAAAAAATGGGAACCACCCAAATGTCCTTCAACCATAGAATGGATAACTAAATTGTTGTAAGGAATGGATAAGTTGTAGAATTCTATACAACAATGAGACTGAACCATCTACAACAACGAAAAGGAGCTAGATAGCAAAGTTGTACTATATGGTTTATTTATATAGATATAAAACCAGGCAAAACTAATCTGTGCTATTTTAAATTGGGTAGTGGTTATCCTGAGATGAAGTGTGTTAGGTCAGTGATAGGAAGGGAGTATAAGGGTGGCTTCTGGGATGTGTGTAGTGTTTTTTCTTGATCCATTTGTTGTTTACATGACTTTGTTTAGTTTGTAAAAATTCACTGAGTTTATGCTCACAATTTGTATACTTTACTGTATTTTTTATTATTCCATAAAAACTTCAAAAACCAAAACCCAAACCAAAACTCTTTGTGGTAATCTACCCAAAATCTATATGATTTGAAGCAGGAGGGCTTTTCAACCTACTACTTCTGGTGTATTACCAAAAGCTGTAGCATCCCTTGGGCCCATCTCTCTATGTTTGCTTATTCCAGCTCTTTCAGAAAAAAAAAAAAAAAAAAACAGAACGAACTAGTGGTTTCTAAACTTGGCTGTATATCAGAAAAAAACTTGGGAATTTTTAATAAAGTACAGGTTTACACTCTTCCAGGTTAATTTTATCCACAGACAGGTTTGGGACCTAACGTTAAACTACTCAAAAGACTCCCAGAGGGATTCATCAGGCATAATGTTAATTTATAATTACATGGGTACAAGTCAGTTTGACCAAATTCTGACCCTGGTTATTTCATGCCTTTTGTACTGATTGGACTCAATGGGATCCATATTAAAAAGATAAAACTTGTTAGATAGCACCATCCTAATAACTCAGAACCTTCTTTTAGAAAAGTTTCAAATTGTAATCAAATTACAGATGTTCTTACATCTGTAATTGGTGGATGAAACCCATCTCATGTGGTTGTTATAAGGAATAAATGGAGAATACAGTAAAGCACTTAGCTTAGTGGTGTCTGGTGCATAAATTTTTTGAACGAGTTTCCAGTATCTCTATGAGAGTCAAATTGGCATTTCTCAGTCAATTTGGAATTCTGCTTTTTCAGAATAGTGCTGTAATTTTTGGAATACGAAGCTAATACAACTACCCACTAACATCAGATGCATTTTTGAGGTGTTTATTACAGCCATGGTAATGAATTTGTACTCATCAGCAATGATTTCTTCAAGTTCCTAATCTGGATTATCATCATGCTTTTGTAAAATGCCTGGCCAGTGTTAGGGAGGAATCCAGAGCCTGTGTCATGAGCAAAACAGGCCTATTCAAGTGTAAAATTAAATCTCCTATCCACTCTTACCTAGCATCATGATTTAACCAATGAGCCAACCAGCTACAGGGAACTGAACAACAACCATGTAATTGGTATGAAATGCTCCACTGATTCAGAAGACCAATTTGGTCACATCTCCTTAATTTTTTCAATTAATCACTTCGGTACCCAACTTCCTTCTTTATCAGGAAATCTAGAATCTCCCTCTTGGGGTTTCCCCTACCCTTAATTTGCCCCAAAACTTCAGAAGCTCACACAACCCCAAATCAATTCACATTTTTACACCAACAAGAAAAGAACCCTGGGGTTTTCCAGTCTACTGCCATGAAATCTATTACCACGTGGTGTGACTTTTGCATTTAGTCTTGCTCTGTCATGCAATTAGTATGGAATCACTGATGTTATGAAGCCTAGATGATCCAGATTCCTGCAGAGACTACGGTGGTTCTTTGAGGATAGATAATCCCTTGGTGCTAAGCTTGGCTAAGAGTGCCCCAAAGCTCCCCACATTATGGGATCTTTAGTGTCCATATATTTCAGCTCTCTTATAAGTTACTTCCATGTTTCCTCATCGTCCCAGAAGTGGTGAGGCAGGATCAGCTATGTATTGCTGTTACTTCACAGATCCAAAACCACTGTCTTCTTTTTCTACATGGGAATCAACTATCTAACTGCATAATGTCTGCTGTTGTTTCTTTTCCCCAGATTGTGGTACTAATCCCTCAGCTTTCCAAAGAAGACTAATTTCCATGACTTTAGGGCTTCATCTCTATACTTCTTGTATTCAGACTCCAACAGCCATGGTACCCAAGCAGGGAAATATCCTGCTGCCTCATTGTATTTTATATTCTAAAGCTTGCCTTCTATATTCCCATTTCCTGCTCCCAAACCTAACACTTCTCAAAATGATAGACAGTGGAAATATTCTCTACCTTCCAGGCAAACAGTATTATCCACTTGGAAGATTATGTCTTCAGTGCATGATACACACAGAATATTATTCTCCATTAGCAGTACATTTGTAGCTGGGATTTTGGCTTAAATGCGAGAGTATTAACATTACAGTTAAGTTGGGCATTGCACGGTTCAAATTGGTATCACTGGTATTGCCTTTGGTGTTATGCTGGTATTAACTTTTCAGAAGTGTAAATTCTTGGACCCCACTCCAGATCTACTGAGTTAGAAACTTCGGGACTGAATTCCAGCAATTTATTTCAACCAGTCCTCTAGGAGATTGTGATTAAAGCCAGAGTTTGGGAACCACTGATCTACACAGAAACATACTTTATAATTGTTTCTCCTGTAGGAGGTAAAGATCTGACTTCTGTGTTCTTGGTGATGTTTTCTGAGTGTCAGCTGTTCTTCAAACATGAATATTCATACGTCTTTTCTAGGATAAGCAACTGGATGTAGAAAACAGTGTAGTATAAACAGGTTTTTCTTGGAGCTTTATAAAAAATCTGTGTCTGTTAGTAGTTCTGAGATGGGGGCTCAGTGTCCTATTTGGGATATATGAAGAGGCACTAAGGAAACCCAGGGGACTCACTGCCATGTTGTTGCTTAGGTCCTAAGGTCCCTAGAATCTGCTGTCTTCTTTCCAGCTTTCAGCATCTTCCTCTTCTTGTTTGTTGTGTTATGTCCATGTTGTTTTCTTTGTAAATCAGTAGAACTAGGCAGGGTCCATGGTTTTTTCCTTGCAAGAGGATAAAAGTATGTGGGATGGAGCTACCACAAGTTGGCAGAACTAGTTCTGTGAAGCTCTTTATAGCCAAATCGCCACAAACTTGTGGTAGTGTTTTATGTCTTTTCCAATCTTTGATGTATTTTTATTAAGGAAAAATGTGGGATTAGAAATGAATATTTTGATCTATGTTGGGATTATTTGAATTCAGATGCAGTATATGGTATTACTGAGCAATGGGAACAGTAATTTCTCAGACACTTTGATACTTCTAGCCCATGGTCTATTGTGAAAGAATGCTTTGCCCCTGAGAAGATGTATTATGAGGGCAGAACAAGAGAGCACCAGGAAGAAATAGTGACAGTAGCAGCATTTTATTTCTTCTAGGTGACAAACTAGTGGCAAGGCTACACAACTTATGCACCTACCTATCTAATTTAGAAATAAGATTTTAAGATTTAGAAAATGCTGGGAAGTACATTCTGCAATGCAGTGTGCTTTTGTCACTTTCATCATTCTCAGGAATGAGAAAGAATCCAATAAGCACTTTTACACTTTCAGGTCTTGGTCTTTACCTTAGCTGCATAGTTGTCATGAATCAAATCAGGCATAGATTTAGATCAGTGCTAAAAAGGAACATGTATCAGAGCTCAGAGTGTTATAGTTTAATGATCAGTTACTTAGATTCATAGGGGAAACATTTTCATTACATTTTTCCAGAAAATTATTTGATAATGTAAATACATATTCTTTTTTATAGTAGCAGTGTACAAGCCTTCTGCTCACATCATTCACCAACCACTTTTCTTATTTGTTTATTAAATACTCATTTATCCTTTCATTTAATTATATGATTTAAATTAACCAAGTTGGTTGTGGGTTTATATTGTAGATTCTGTTATAAATAATGTACTTAATACTAATTTTTATTATAACAACTTGCATAAATTCTGCACTTTGTAGTGGTTAACTATATTCTTGTCCTTTTGTATAATGTAGTGCATGCTTTAAAAAACAGATCTCCTTACTTAAGAATTTAGTTCCCTTCATTTATATATTTCTTTAAAACTGTTTATTAAATTCCTGCTCAATGCTAACCATTTACCAGATACCATAAAGCAAAGATGAATAAAAAACAATCCTTCCCTTCAAGGAATCCTAGTGGAAAGATGCACGAATATAATGAAATATGATTTTTAAAATGAAGGAATATGCAAAATATCAGGTGACTACAAATATTAGACTGTCTCATTTTGACTGAGGGACTAGGAATCCTCCCCAAAGGAGGTGATGCTTTTAGCTGACTCTTGAATTAGAAGTAGGAGTTTATCGGGATGTGTGTGCCAGCAAGAAGGAGCAAAGGGGTGAGATATTTCGGGATATTAGTAAGATGGTGCATAGTTTTGTGTAATTTAATTTTAAATGAAGAACTAAATAATCTTCAGTATATTAACAACATAACACCAATAATAACTAAAATATGATGAATGTTTGACTTAAAATCTGAAACTTTAAAAAATATACATTGTCCTTGATTTGTTTTTGATAATCTATGTTTTTGGTAAACCATTGAAGAGGTCAACCTCCAAGCTTTGGGTTTGACAGCTAATATGTCACAAACTGAGTGTGTTGACGGCATTCTAAATGTCACTTTTTGCCTCTCAAAAAGTCCTACAGGGGAGTCAGGCTCCACTAGAAAGACTTCAGAGTTAAAAGCAGCCAACCAAATGAAATACTTTCAAAGTCAAGTACTTTGGTAGAGTCTAAATAGATGGGTAATTGTAAGCTAAAGATTGTAATACCTACAGTTCCACCTGGTTCCTTATATTTGACTCTTTGAGCTGTTATTGATCTAAAATATTGTGCTAAGTCAGACTTTATAACCCAAAAGGGAATTCTTTGAGAATGGAAGACACTAGAGAAAGAAATTTTACCTTAGACCTCTGGTGGGGTTGGATTTTGTTAGAATGCCATTTTTCATAACGTTTTTCAAGGGTTTTTAATGTCATTCTATCTAATATTTAATTGTAATTTTCTGCAGACTTTAAGGTTGCTGATTTTTAAAAATATGAGTTTAACACAATAGTTATGTTGCATTCTGGCATCTTGACCTTTTAAAAACATGTTATTTCATTATGTTTCAGATATGTAAGTGCTGTGCTCTTTTATAGCTTTTGCCCAGAGGAGAACTCATAATGAAGACAAGAGCCAGGTAGAGCTCATACCCTCTGAATCTCTGACATTCTCATTTTTAGGTAAACTATATCTGTCAACAGAGGGGAGGCTTTCTAGTTCCTGGAACTTTATCAAATTATGCATGCTGTTGAATAGAGTAGAGGCAGAAATAAACCACTTAGGGTACAGGAAAAGAGAAATCAGATCTGGTTCAAGTTTCATCCCTTTCCTATAACTTCCTGAAATGTCTCTTGACAGATGCACTTCACACCAATCTCCTCCATCTTTGACCCACCTCAGGCCTGTATTATCTGTGTGATATATTTCGGCACTTAATCATACACTCACTGTCTTGTAACATAAATGTGTATATCTTGTGTCTCTAATTAGGCCATATGCTTTTAGTGGGAAAGGACTCTGCCTCTACTTCTTGGTATTCTCTTTGACCCTTAATATAATTTTCAGCATATAATATATATTCTATACATTTTTATTTGATAAAGCTTAGTTGAGTTAGCTTATCATTTTTAAGAATGTATGAGAGCAGAAGAACCATGAAAGTATCACTAACCAGGGAATGCTGATAAGTGGTCATGCTAGTGAACCAACTGGATTCCCTGTCTAACCCCTACCACTCCTTACTCCCTCCTCTCAGTAGAGCTGCACACTGCACTTTATTTCTTTACTTACCTTACTGTGTAACTCAGGGACACACTCTGAGGTAGGAGTGTCTTATTTTCCTTCAGACAAGCTCAAAAGTGGTGAAAAGTATTTTATATAACATTACCAGTTGTTCAGGTTGTATGAGGCAAATAAAACATTGTTGGTAATAATGAAAATTATGGCCAAAGTGTCAAAAGTATAAAGTGTACCTATAAGTCCTAGGGCAGAAAAAAAGACGGGCTTAAATTGGAAATGGGAGTAAAGAGGATTGGTCTGTGGCTAAACAGGGAAATGGGGAAGATGTAGGGAGGAGGTCTGGATGGAGTATTTAGACCTGACAATGGGAAAATCCAGGTTAAATCTGGCATAAGTTCATCCACTTGCAGAGCTCAGGGGAAAAGCATCTCAAGTAGCTAGAGCTGTTTTAGCTCTTTGAATATTCCCTCTAAGGAAGCAGACCCAGAGAACACTAAACACAGGTGGGCATGACTAGATTTATTTATTTACTTATTTATTTATTTATTTTTATTGTTATTATTTTTAATAGATCTTTATTGGAATATAATTGCTTCACAATACTGTGTTAGTTTCTGTTGTACACCAAAGTGAATCAGCCATATGCCTACATATGTCCCCATATCCCCTCCCTCTTGAGCCCCCCTCCCACCCTCCCTATCCCACCCTCCCTACCCCACCCCTCTAGGGCATTGCAAAGCACCGAGCTGATCTCCCTGTGCTATGCTGCTACTTCCCACTAGCTAACTGTTTTACATTCGGTAGTGTATATATGTCGATGCTACTCTCACTTTGCCCCAGCTTCCCCCTCTCACCCTGTGTCCTCAAGTCCATTCTCTACATCTGCATCTTTATTCCTGTCCTGCCACTAGGTTCATCAGAACCATCCCTCCCTTTAGATTCCATATATATGTGTTAGCATATGGCATTTGTTTTTCTCTTTCTGACTTACTTTGCTCTGTATGACACACTCTAGGTCCATCCATCTCACTACAAATACCTCAATTTCATTTCTTTTTATGGGTGAGTAATATTCCATTGTATATATGTGCCACATCTTTATCTATTCATCTGTCAAAAGACATTTAGGTTGGTTCCATGTCCTGGCTATTGTAAATAGAGCTGCAATGAACATTATGGTACATGTCTCTTTTTGAATTATGGTTTTCTCAGGGTATATGCCCAGTAGTGGGATTGCTGGGTCATATGGTAGTTCTAGTTTTAGTTTATTAAGGAACTTCCATACTGTTGTCCATAGTGGTTGTATCAATTTGCATTCCCACCAACACTGCAGGAGGGTTCCCTTTTCACCACACCTTTAAATTCCAAATGGATTAAAGACCTAAATGTAAGACCAGACACTATAAAACTCTTAGAGGAAAACAGAGGAAAAACACTCTTTTACATAAACCACAGCAAGATCTTTTTGGACCCACCTCCTAGAGTAATGGAAATAAAACCAAAAATAAACAAATGGAACTTCCTTAACTTAAAAGCTTTTGCACAGCAAAGGACACCATAAACAAGACTAAAAGAAAACCCTCAAAATGGGAGAAAATATTTGCAAATGCAATAACAGACAAAGGATTAATCTCTAAAATATACAAACAGCTCTTGGAGCTCAAAAAAACAAACAATCCAATTAAAAAATGGGCAGAAGACCTAAATAGACATTTCACCAAGGAAGACATACACATGGCCAAGAGGCACATTAAAAGACGTTCAACATCACTAATTATTAGAGAAATGCAAATCAAAACTACAATGAGGTATCGCCTCACGCCGGTCAGAATGGCCATTATGAAAAAAATCTAGAGGCATGACTAGATTTACATCTCTACATGTTGGTAGCTGAGGCTAACTGTTATAACAGATAGATCCCAATGTGTACAGTGTCAAACCCAAAGAGATTTATTTCTTGCTAAGAGCACTGGGTGTTTGCCTAGGTTGGCATGGTGGCCTTCTTGCATGTAGCTCTCCAAGGACTTGGTTGATGGAGGCTTTGCCATCTTTAATATGTAGCTTCCACGGTCTCTGCAGGGGTGGGAGGGTCATCTCTATTTCAACTAGCCATAAAAGGGAAAAAGGCAGTGAGGAACATATGTGGATGTTTTTAGGGGCCAGGTCTTGAAGTGGCAAATATTTCCATTGGTATTTATTCCAGTGTCTAGAACTCAGTAATATGGTTATACCTAACTAGTAAGCGTTTAAGGAGCTAGAGAATTCATGCAAGGTGATGGGGAGGGGTACTTCCTTTGCGAAAGAAAAGATGAGAACCCTGGAAACTTCCCAGTTTTTCTCTGCTTGGCGTACCTGTAACACTGTGTGTGTTGGTGTGTGTGTGTGTAATTATGTCAGGTACAAGTATACGTAGGTGCATCTTATGAATGTCTCTGGGCCTGAGACACATGAACTATGCCAAAGTGCTTTTTCATGATTTAAAAGGACTGTTGTTTATTTGACTTAGTCAATTTTCTTTACCATTAAAAATAACCTTTGTGTCCAGAGTTTCATTAACTGAGGTATCCTTGTATGTGGCGGCATCTTATTAGCACAGCATACACTTGGTGCCTTTGATAATATTTTTATTTTTTTAAATTAGAAAATGCTCATTAAAATGTATCCAAGGTGAGATTTTTTGGTATTTCAGTGAAGAGTTATATAGAACATGAATAATTTAGTGCTGAACTAATCAAATTTTGCATTACATGGTCTATAAAATATAAAAGGCTTCTAGTGCTTTTCTGAAACTTTAATGGATTTCTACATTTCAATAATTTTTTACTTTGTTGTATGCAAGCACAGTTACCAAAAATTACTCCACTGGAATAGCTGTAGGCAATAGCATTAACATAATCTGCTAATGAATTAGTCTATAATGTTCTGAAGTGCCCTTTCTTTGTTTAAATGCTTTCCTAACCTTATAAGGGAATCACTAAAATGATTTTGACCTAAGTCAATTACAAATGTTTGTATAACTTCATTTGGCAACAATTTATAAAATATCAAAAATTTGATAGGAACTGTGTTAACAATGGAGAAATGAAATTACAAGCCACATTGTAGGTGCTAAAAAATATTTGTTGACAAATGAATGGAAAGATACAAAGATTCTATCACCTCTCTTTTGACCTAACTTATCACTTATTACCTGAATAATTGATCACTTATTCAATCACCTGAATATCAAGGCTTTGTTCCTGATTAGTACAGGCACAACTGTCAAACTTGTGGAGCAGTAATCCCATTAAAGGCTGTGCAGAGACTGGTTTAGTTGCTAACAGTCAGTTCTGAAGATGAAGATGTCCTTAAATCAATACAAAAAATAAATTAATTGAGCATTTACTTTGTGTGAGCCAATTCGATTAAATAATTCATTTTGATTCAATCAAGTAAGCACATATTGATTGCTCTCGATGGAAAGGCAGTAACACTGGTTTGGGGAATATTTATATAGAATTGAATGAAGAAATACATCTATAATTTAGTGAGCTTTTGGTCCTGTAAAATATCATGATTGTGAAAACTCATCAATCTGATTGATACGTGTCATCTCTGGAGGGAAGCTCCTTGATTGGCACCTGAAACCGCTAGTTTTAATGCTTCCTGTGGCCTGGAAATGACCTGTCAAGACATAATGGCTGTTTTATGTTTCCTATTCTAGTCATTCGTGATTTAAAAACATGATCATACTCAGTTAGAGATGCATGTTTTGTCAGATACACACATGCACACACTCCTTTTAGCCCCTGTTTAGCATGTACCTTGAACTCTCCCTTCTGAACTGGCTTTGGTAGTTGAGAACAGAGGTTGGAATAACTGAGATTCAGAAGAACAATGGATATCAAGATCCCAGGATCCCAACATCTTGGGATCCCAGGTTCCATTAGGAAAAGAGTCAGGATGTCTGCAAACAATTGAAAGTGTATGTTGGGAGGGATGACAATAAAGAGAAGTCTCTTGGTGTATAACTTCCTTTTTTCCAGCCTTCCAGTCTTTGCAGAGCCATCTTTCCCAGTGCTCTTGGGCTGACCTTTTGCCCATGCAGAAGTCCCACACAGTTATGTACTCTCTAGCAAACGCTTTAACACTTCAAAATTTACTCTTCCTATCAGGTATTTCAGAAAATGACTACCTCTGCTCAACCTGCGGGATATACTAGAGGTCTGTTATTTGCAGGCTCAGTTCCACTTAATTTCAAAACCATTGAGAACAAAAAGTTATAGAGTATCATGGACTTTTTCCCCCACCAGACTGTGGTCTGGAATATCCAAAAAATGCCTAGTGAAACTGGAGGGAGGGAGGGAAGCCTAGCAACTGATGAGCTTGGATCTACAATCTCCATTTCCACTCATGTGATGGACACGCTGCCAAAGCCATGGCAGCTAGTTTCTAGTCTGGGTCCTAATAGGTCTTGTGCCTGTCCTTAGAACTCAGTATGTAGGAATAGAGCCCCAATTCCTTTCCTCTCACAGTAAGCCCCTCCCTTAATTGAGCTGAGTTTCTGGTCCCCACCTGACTTGACCACTTCTGTTATTGAGAAGTCTATGTCCCCATATGATGCCCAAAACATTATTCTACAATTGTGTATCAATATCCAGCTTAGTCTTTTCTTATACTATCTGGGACTTTATAATTTGTACTAGGGTACTCTCTGCCCAGTGATTTCATCCTTAGCCTCAATCTTACACCAGTCTCTGCTTTTTCCTATCTCCCTGACAGGATACTCCAACATGCCATGTGCCCAGGGTTGCTTCATCTCTGATGGTTTATAAGGTCTACCTTTCCTTCAACACACACACTTACCCAGTTCTTGAGGGTAGATATAAGGCAAAGGCTTTAGGATAAAGTAGTTTGTTGACATGCTGAACACTTAGGAGAACCAAGGGTAAGTTATCTATTCTCAGAGTCCTATTGGCTTTTTAAAATATACTTTAGAGGTTTAGATTATGTAGTTTTGACCATATTAGCAAATCTAAATCTGCTTCCTGAGAAGAGCTTTGTCTTACTTGTTGACCTTTTGACTCATGTAGCTTGTTTCCTTGCAGGGATAGAATGCCTTTTCTTTGGGCAAGAAGTCAAGTTAGATTCTTCACTTCTTTTTTAATTAATAGACTTTATATTTTAGAGCAATTTTAGACTTACAGAAAAATTGGTCTGAAATTACATAGAGTTACCACATACTCTCTCCTTCCCCAGTTTCTCCTATTATTAACATCCTGCATTAGTGTGGTACATTTGTTACAATTGATGACTATTATTGATATATACAGTGTTATTAACATAGTTTAATAACATAGTATTAAACTATGTTAATAGTTTGTAAACTAAAGTCCATAGTTTACAATAGGGTTCACACTTTGTGTTATACAGCTAGATAGATTTTGACAAATGCATAATGTAGTGTATCCAACATTACAGTATCATACAGAATAGTTTCACTGCCCTGAAAATCTCCTGTGCTCCACCTATTCATCCCTCCTGCCCTTCCCCCAAGCGCCTGGGCACCACTGATCTTTAAACTGTCTCCATAGGTCTGCATTTTCCAGTATGTCATAAAGTTGGGATAATTTAGTATGTAGCCTCTAAAGATTGTCATCTTTCACTTAGTGATATGCATTTAATGATCTAATTAATGTCTTTTTGTGATTTGATAGCTCATTTCTTTTTTTTGCTGAATAATATTCCATTGTATTAATGTATACAGTTTATCTGTTTACTTACTGAAGGACATCTTGCTTTCTTCCAAGTTTTGGCTGTTATTGATAGAGTTGCTGTAAACATCTGGGTGTAGGTTTTTGTGTAGATATGTTTTCAACTCATTTGAGTAAATACAAAGGAGAGTGATTGCAATATCATACGGTAAGAGTATGTTTAGTTTTGTAAGAAACTGCCCAACTGTCTTCCAAATGGGCTGTATCATTTTATATTCACAGGCAATAAATGAGAGTTCCTGGTGCTCCACAGCCTCACCAGAATGTTGTCAGTATTTTGGATTTTAACCAAATCCAAACGTGGGTTGGCATTCATGTTGTAGTTTTAATTTGCATTTCCCTAATGACTTATGATATTGAACATCTTTTCATATGCTTGTTGGCCATTGGTACATATTCTTTGGTGAGATGTCTGTTCATATATTTTGTCCATTTCTTAGATTAGGTTCTTTGTTTCCATATGGTTGAATTTTAGGAGTTCTTTTCATATTTTAGGATCCTTTATCAAATATGTATCTTGCAATATTTTTCTCCCAGTCTGTTACTTGTCTTTTAATTATTTTAACTGTGTCTTTCACAGAGTAGAAGTTTTTTCTTAGTTCCTGTTTTGTTGAGATATTGAGATATAATTGATATACAGCACTGTATAAGTTTAGGGTGTACAGCAAAATTATTTGACTTACACCATCCTGAAGCTATTACTACAATAACTTTAGTGACCATCATTCATATAGATATCAAATTAAAAAAATAGAAAAAAGTTTTTTCCTTGTGATGAGAAATTTTAGGATTTACTCTCAGCAAATTTCACATGTAATTGAAATATAATCAATTATCTTTATCATGTTGTACATTAGATCCCTAGTACTTATTTATCTTATAACTGGAAGTTTTTTTCTTTTGACCACCTTCATCCAATTACCCCTACCCCCACCCTCTGCCTCCTCCACAGATCTGATCTCCTTTTCTATGAGTTCTTTGTTTATGTCTTTGTTTTTGAAGTATAACTGACCTATAACACTATGTTGGCTCCTGGCACACAACATAGTGATTCAATATTTCTATGCATTTCAAAATAATCACTGTGTTAAGTCTAGTTACCATCTGTCACCATACAAATATATTATATTATTATTGACTATATTCCCTACATTGTACTTTGACACATTTATTTTGTAATCAAAAGTTTGTACCTCTTAATCTCCCTTAGATATTTCTCTCCTCCCCTCACCCTCTCCCCTCTGACAACCACCGTTTGTTCTCTGTATCTACGATTCTATTTGTCCATTTGGTTTTTTTTTTAGATTCCACATATAAGTGAAATCATATAATATTTGTCTTTGCCTTACTTATTTCGCTCAGCACAATACCCTCTAGGTCCATCCATGTTTTTGCAAATGGTAATAATTATCTTTTTTATGGCCGAGTAATATTAATATTCTCTCTATATACATAGAATACATATAGTAATTATATATATATATATATATATATATATATATATATATAAAATATTGAATTGCTGGGTTATATGGTAGATCTATTTTTAATTTTTTGAGGTACCTCTGTACTGTTTTCCATAGTGGCTGCACCAATTTACATTCCCACCAACAGTGCATGAGTGTTCCCTTTTCTCCACATCCTTGTCAACACTTGTAATTTGTTGTCTTTTTGTTAATGGCCCTTCTGATAGGTATGAGGTGATATCTCACTGTGGTTTTGATTTGCATTTTCCTGATGATTAGTGTTGCTGAGCATCTTTTCATGTGCCTGTTGGCCATCTGTATGTCTTCTTTGGAAAAACGTCTATTATGGTCCTCTGACCATTTTTTAATCATGTTGTTTCTTTGTTTGGTGTTGAATTGTATATTTTGAATATTAACCCCTTATTGGGTATATTATTTGCAAATATCTTCTCTATTCAGTAGGTGGTCTTCTCATTTTGTTGATAGTTTCCTTCACTGTGCAAAAGGTTTTTAACTTGATTTAGTTCCATTTGTTTATTTTTGCTTTTGTTTCCCTTGCCTGAGGAGACATATCCAAACAAATATTACTAAGAACAATGTTAAAGAGTGTACTGCCTGTTTCCTTTTAAAACTTTTATGGTTTCAGGTCTTATATTTAAGTGTTTAATCCATTTTGAATTTATTTTTGTTCATGGTGTGAGAGAGTAGTCCAGTTTGATTCTTTGCATGTAGCTGTCCAGTTTTCTTGATATCACTTATTGGAGAGGCTGTCTTTTCCCCATTGTATATTCTTGCCTCCTTTGTTGTAGATTAATTGCCCATATAAGTACGACTTTATTTCAGGGTTTTCTATTCTGTTCCATTGATCTATGTGCATGTTTTTATACTGGTTCTGATTAATGTAGCTTTGTAGTATAGTCTGAAGTCAGGGAGCCTGATTCTTCCAATTTTGTTTTTCTTTCTCAAGATTGCTTTGGCTATTCAGGGTCTTTTGTGTTTCCATTCAAACTTTAGAATGATTTGTTCTAGTTCTGTGAAAAATGCCATTGTTATTTTGAGAAGAGTTGAATTGTGTCTGTAGATTGCCTTGGGTAATATGGTAATTTTAACAATACTAATTCTTCCAACCTAAAAGCATGGTATATCTTTTCATTTGTTTGCGCCATCTTCAATTTTTTTTTGTCATAAAGTTTTTTGAGTATAGATCTTTGCCCTCCTTAGTTAGATTTGTTTCTAAGTATTTTATTCTTTTTGCTGCAATTATAAATGTGATTGTTTCCTTAATTTCTCTTTCTGTTTGTTCTTAGTGTATAGAAACACAAAGAATTTCTATATATTAACTTTGTATCCTGCAACTTTACAAAATTCATTGATGAGTTCTAGTAGTTTTTTGGTGGTGTCTTTAGGATTTTCTATGTACAGTACCACGTCATCTGCAAAAAATGACAGTTTTACTTCTTCCTTTCTAATTTGGATGCTTTTTATTTTTCTTGTGTGATTTCTGCATCTAGGATTTCCAATACTATGTTGGATAAAAGTGGTGGGAGTGGGCATCCTTGTCTTGTTCCTGATCTTAGAGGAAATAATGTCAACTTTTTACCATCGAGTATGGTGTTAGCCGTGGGCTTGTCATACATGGCCTTTATTATGTTAGGTACGTTCCCTCTGTACCCAATTTGTCGAGAGTTTTTATCATGAATGGATGTCGAATTTTGTCAAAATCTTTTTCTGCATCTATTGCAATGATTGTATGGTTTTTATTCTTCAGTTTGTTAATATGGTGTATCACATTGATTGATTTGTGAATGTTGAAAAATCCTTGCATCCCTGGGATAAATTCCACTTGGTCATGGTGTATGATCCTTTTAATGTACTGTTGGAATTGATTTGCTAATATGTTGTTTAGGATTTTTGCATCTATGTTCATCAGCGATATTGGCCTGAAATTTTCTTTTTTTATGATATCTTTGTCTGATTTTAGTATCAGGGTGATGCTGGCCTCATAGAATGAGTTCACAAGTATTCCTTCCTCTGCAATTTTTTGGGATAGTTTGAGAAGGATAAGTTTTAATCTTCTTTAAATGTTTGGTAGGATTCACCTGTGAGGTCATCTGGTCCTGGACTTTCACTGCTTGGGAGTTTTAAAATTATTGATTTAATTTCATTACTGGTAATTGGTCTGTCCATATTTTCTATTCATTCCTGATTCAGTCTTGGGAGATTGTTCATTTCTAGGAATGAGTCCACTTCTAGGTTGTTCATTTTATAGTGTATAATTATTCATAGTGATGTTTTCTGACCCTTTGTATATCTGTGCTGTTGTTACTTTTCCTTTTTCATTTCTGATTTTATTCATAAGAACCCTCTCTCTTGATGAGTCTGGCTAAAGGTTTACTGACTTTATCTTTTCAAAGAACCAGCTTTAGTTTCATTGATCATTTCTATTTTTTAGGTGTAAGGTTAGTTTGTTTATTTAAGATTTTTCTTTTTTACTAAGGTATGCTTGTATCGCTTTAAACTTCCCTCTTAAAACTGATTTTGCAGTGTCCCATAGAGGTAGTTTTCTTTTAACATCTTTATTGGAGTATAATTGCTTTACAATGGTGTGTTGGTTTATGCTTTATAACAAAATGAATCAGTTATACATTTACATATATCCCCATATCTCATCCCTCTTGAGCCTCCCTCCCACCCTCCCCATCCCACCCTCCCCATCCCACCCTTTTAGGTGGACACAAAGCACCAAGCTGATCTCCCTGTGCAATGTGGCTGCTTCCCACTAGCTATCTATTTTACATTTCGTAGTGTATATATGTCCATGCCACTCTCTCACTTTGTCCCAGCTTCCCCTTGCCCCTCCCCATGTCCTCAAGTCCATTCTCTACGTCTACATCTTTATTCCTGTCCTGCCCCAATGTTCATCAGAACCATTTTTTTTTTAAGATTCTGTATATATTTGTTAGCATATGATATTTGTTTTTCTCTTTCTGACTTACTTCACTCTGTATGATGGACTCTAGGTCCATCCACCTCACTACAAATAACTGAATTTCATTTTTTAAGGCTGAGTAATATTCCATTGTATATATGTGCCACATCTTCTTCATCCATTCATCTGTTGATGGACACTTACATTGCTTCCATGTCCTGGCTATTGTAAATAGAGCTGCAATGGACATTGTGGTACATGACTCTTTTTGAATTATGGTTTTCTCAGGGTATATGCTCAGTAGTGCTAGGTCATATGGTAGTTCTATTTTTAGTTTTTTAAGGAACCTCCATACTGTTGTCCATAGTGGCTGTATCAATTTACATTCCCACCAACAGTGCAAGAGGGTTCCCTTTTCTCCACACCCTCTCCAGCATTTATTCTTTGTAGACTTTTTCATGATGGCCATTCTGAGTGGTGTCACGTGATACCTCATTGTAGTTTGATTTGCATTTCTCTAATGATTAGTGATGTTGAGCATCCTTTCATGTGTTTGTTGGCAATCTGTATATCTATTTTGGAGAAATGTCTATTTATGTCTTCTGCCCATTTTTGGATTGGGTTGTTTGTTTTCTTTTGTTGTTGTTGTTTTGTATTCCTTTTATTTCTTTTTCTTCTCTGTTTGCCATGACTAGGACTTCCAAAACTATGTTGAATAATAGTGGCCAGAGTGGACATCCTTGTCTTGTTCCTGATCTTAGAGGAAATGCTTTCAGTTTTTAAACATTGAGAATAATATTTGCTGCAGGTTTGTCGTATATGGCCTATATTATATTGAGGTAGGTTCCCTTTATGCCCACTTTCTGGAGAGTTTTTATCTTAAATGGGTGTTGAATTTTGTCAAAAGCTTTTTCTGCATCTATTGAGATGATGATATGGTTTTTATTCTTCAGTTTGTTAATATGGTGTATCACATTGATTGATTTGTGTATATTGAAGAATCCTTGTATCCTTGGGATAAATTCCACTTGATCTTGGTGTATGATCCTTTTAATGTGTTGTTGGATTCTGTTTGCTAGTATTTTGTTGAGGACTTTTGCATCTATATTCATCAGTGATATTGGTCTGTAGTTTATTTTTGTTGTAGTATCTTTGTCTGGTTTGGTATCAGGGTGATGGTGGCCTCATAGAATGAATTTGGGAGTGTTCCTTCCTCTGCAATTTTTTGGAAGAGTTTGAGAAGGATGGGTGTTATCTCTTCTCTATATGTTGATAAAATTCACCTGTGAAGCCATCTGGTCCTGGACTTTTGTTTGTTGGAAGATTTTTAATCACAGTTTCAATTTCATTACTTGTGATTGGTCTGTTCATATTTTCTATTTCTTCCTGGTTCAGTCTTGGAAGGTTATACCTTTCTAAGAATTTATCCGTTTCTTCCAGGTTGTCCATTTTATTGGCATATAGTTGCTTGTAGTAATCTCTCATGATCCTTTGTATTTCTGCAGTGTCAGTTGTTACTTATTGTTTATTTCTAATTCTATTGATTTGAGTCTTCTCCTTTTTTTTCTTGATGAGTCTGGCTAATTGTTTATCAATTTGTTTATCTTCTCAAAGAACCAGCTTTTAGTTTTAATGACTTTTGCTATTGTTTCCTTCATTTCTTTTTCATTTATTTCTGATCTGATCTTTATGATTTCTTTCCTTCTGCTGACTTTGGTTTTTTGTTGTTGTTCTTCTTCTTCTTTCTCTAACTGCTTTAGGTGTATGTTTAGGTTGTTTATTTGAGATGTTTCTTGTTTCTTGAGGTAGGATTGTATTGCTTTAAACTTCCCTCTTAGAACTGCTTTTGCTGCATCCCATAGATTTTGGTTCATCATGTTTTCATTGTCATTTTTTTCTAGGTATTTTCTGATTACCTCTTCGATTTCTTCAGTGATCTCTTGGTTATTTAGTAGTGTATTGTTTAGCCTGCATGTATTTGTATTTTTTACAGATTTTTTCCTGTAATTGATATCTAGTCTCATAGCGTTGTGGTTGTAAAAGGTACTTGATATGATTTCAGTTTTCTTTTTGAAATTTACCGAGGCTAGATTTGTGACCCAAGGTATGATCTATCCTGGAGAATGTTCCATGAGCACTTGAGAATAATGTGTATTCTGTTGTTTTTGGATGGAATATCCTATAAATATCAATTAAGTCCATCTTGTTTAATGTATCAATTAAAGCTTGTGTTTCCTTATTTATTTTCATTTTGGATGATCTGTCCATTGGTGAAAGTGGGGCGTTAAAGTCCCCTACTATGATTGTGTTACTGTAGATTTCCCCTTTTATGGCTGTTAGCATTTGCCTTATGTATTGAGGTGTTCCTATGTTGGGTGTATAAATATTTACAATTGTTATATCTTCTTCTTGGATTGATCCCTTGATCATTATGTAGTGTCCTTCTTTGTCCCTTCTAATAGTCTTTATTTTAAAGTCCATTTTGTCTGATATGAGAATTGCCACTCCAGCTTTCTTTTGATTTCAATTTGCACAGAATATCTTTTTCCATCCCCTCACTTTCAGTCTGTATGTGTCCCTAGGTCTGAAGTGTGTCTCTTGTAGACAGCATGTATATGGGTCTTGGTTTTGTTTCCATTCAGCCAGTCTATGTCTTTTGGTGGGAGCATTTAATCCATTTACATTTAAGGTAGTTATTGATATTTATGTTCCTATTCCCATTTACTTAATTGTTTTGGGTTTGTTATTGTAGTTCTTTTCCTTCTGTTGTGTTTCCTGTCTAGAGAAGTTCCTTTAGCATTTGTTGTTATGCTGGTTTGGTAGTGCTGAATTCTCTTAACTTTTGCTTGTCTGTAAAGGTTTTAATTTCTCTGTCAAATCTGAATGAGATCCTTGCCAGGTAGAGTAATCTAGGTTGTAGATTCTTCCCTTTCATCACTTTAAATATGTCCTGTGACTCCCTTCTGGCTTGCAGAGTTTCTGCTGAAAGATCAGCTGTTAACCTTATTGGGATTCCCTTGTATGTTATTTGTTGTATATCCCTTGCTGCTTTTAATATTTTTTCTTTGTATTTAATTTTTGATAGTTTGATTAATATGTGTCTTGGCATGTTTCTCCTGGATTTATATCTGCACTTGCTGGACTTGATTATTTCCTTTCACATATTAAGGTAGTTTTCAACTATAATATCTTCAAATATTTTCTCAGTTCCTTTCTTTTTCTCTTCTTCTGGGAACACTATAATTCGAATATTGGTGCATTTAGTGTTGTTCCAGAAGTCTCTGAGACTGTCCTAAATTCTTTTCATTCTTTATTCTTTATTCTGGTCTGTGGTAGTTATTTCCACTATTTTATCTTCCAGGTCACTTCTCTGTTCTTCCTCAGATTATTCTGCTATTGATTCCTTCTAGATTATTTTTAATTCCATTTATTGTGTTGTTCATCCTTGTTTGTTTGCTCTTTAGTTCTTCTAAGTCCTTGTTAAACGTTTCTTATGTTTTCTCCATTCTATTTCCAGGATTTTGGATCATCTTTACTATCATTACTCTGAATTCTTTTTCATATAGACTGCCTATTTCCTCTTCATTTGTTTGGTCTGATGGGTTTTTACCTTGCCCCTTCATCTCCTGTGTGTTTCTTTGCCTTCTCATTTTAAGTTACTGTGTTTGAGGTCTTCTTTTTACAGGCTGCAGGCTCTTAGTTCCCATTGTTGTAGGTGTCTTCCCCCAATGCCTAAGGTTGGTTCAGTGGGTTGTGTAGGCTTCCTTGTGGAGGGGACTCGTCCCTGTGTTCTGGTGGATGAGTTTGGATCTTGTCTTTTTGGTGGGCAGAATCACGTCCAGTGGTGTGTTTTGGTGTGCCTGTGAATTTATTATGATTTTAGCCAACCTCTCTGCTAATGGGTGTGGTTGTGTTCCTGTCTTGCTAGTTGTTTGGCATAGGGTGTCCAGCACTGTAGCTTGCTCGTCGTTGAGTGGAGTTGGGTCTTAGCAATGAGATGGAGATCTCTGGGAGAGCTTTCACCGTTTGATATTACTTGGAGCCAGGAGGTCTCTGGTGGACCAATGTGCTGAACTCGGCTCTCCCACCTCAGAGGCACAGGCCTGACACCCGGCCGAAGCACCAAGACCCTGTTAGCCACACCACTGAAAAGAAATGGGAGAAAGAAAGAAAAAATAAAATACAAGTTATTAAAGTAAAAAATAAAAAAGTTATTAAAAATTAAAAAATATTAAAAAGTAATTAAAAAAGAAAAAAAGAAAGAAAGAAAGAAGAGAGCAACCAAACCAAAAACAAAATCCACCAATCATAACAATTGCTAAAAACTATACCCCCCCCCAAAAGAAAGTATAGACAGAATGTTAGGACAAATGTACAAGCAAAGCTATACAGACAAAATCACACAAAGAAGCATACACATACACACTCACAAAAAGAGAAAAAGGAAAAAATATATATATCTATATATAAAAAAATGAAAAGGAAGAGAGCAACCAAATCAATAAACAAATCTACCAATGATAATAAACTCTAAATACTAAACTAATATAAACATAAAACCAGAAACACATTAGATTCAGAAAGCAAGCCCGAAGTCTACCATTGCCCCCAAAGTAAACCACCTCAATTTTGGGATGATTTGTTCTCTATTCAGGTATTCCAGAGATGTAGGGTACATCAAGTTGATTGTGAAGATTTAATCCACTGCTCCTTATGCTGCTGGGAGAGATTTCCCTTTCTCTTCTTTGTTCACACAGCTCCTGGGGTTCAGCTTTGGATTTGGCCCCGCCTCTGCATGTAGCTTGCCTGATGGCATCTGTTTTCGCTCAGACAGGACAGGGTTAAAGTGGCAGCTGATTAGGGGGCTCTGGCTTACTCAGGCTGGTGGGAGGGAGGGTTATGGAATGCGGGGCAAGCCTCTGGCGGCAGAGGCTCGTGTGATGTTGTAACAGCATGAGGCATGCCGGGTGTTCTCCCGGGGAATTTGTCCCTGTTTCACGGGACCCTGGCAGTGATGGGCTGCACAGGCTGCTAGGAGGGGAGGTGTGGATAGTGACCTGTGCTTGCACACAGGCTTCTTGGTGGCTGCAGCAGCAGCCTTAGTGTTTCATCCCCATCTCTTGTCTCTGGAGCTCATTTAGGCAGTGCTCTGAATCCCCTCTCCAAGCATACCCCGAAACAGTGGTCTCTTGCCTCTTAGGCAGTTCCAGACTTTTTCCTGGACTCCCTCTTGGCTAGCTGTGGCGCACTAGTCCCCTTCAGGCTGTGTTCATACAGCCAACCCCAGTCCTCTCCCTGGGATCTGACCTCTGAAGCTGGAGCCTCAGCTCCCAGTCCCCACCTGCCCTGGCAGGTGAGCAGACAAGCCTCTCAGGCTGGTGAGTGCTGGTCAGTACCGATCCTCTGTGCAGGAATCTCTCCACATTGGCTGCTACACCCCTGTTGCTATGCTCTCCTCTGTGGCTCCGAAGCTTCCCCCCACCCCTACCCACCCCCCGTCTCCACCAGTGAAGGGGCTTCATAATGTGTGGAAGCTTTTCCTCCTTCACAGCTCCCTCGCAGAGGTGCAGGTCCCACCCCTATTCTTTTGTCTTTTCTTTTTTCTTGTGCCCTACCCAGGTACGTGGGGAGTTTCTTGCCTTTTGGGAAGTCTGAGGTCTTCTGCCAACATTCAGTACGTGTTCTGTAGAAATTGTTCCACATGTAGATGTATTTGTGATGTATTTGTTGGGAGGAAGGTGACCTCCATGTCTTATTCCTCCACCATCTTGAAGGTCTCCTCCTGTCCCATAGACTTTGGATCGTTGGGTTTTCCTTTTCTTTTGTCTCCATGTATTTTTTGATTTCTTAAGTAACCCATTGCCTGTTTAGTAGCATATAGTTTAGCCTCCACGTGTTTGTGTCTTTTGCGATTTTTTTTTTCTTGCAGTTGATGTCTATTCTCATAGTGTTGTGGTCAGAAACGATTCTTGATATGATTTCAATCCTCTTAAATTTATTGATACCTGTTTTGTGGTCTGGCATGTGATCTATGCTGGAGAATGTTCCATGTGCAATTGAAATGAATGTGTGTTTTGCTGCTTTGCATGGAATGTTCTCTCTCTATATCTGTTAAGTACAGCTGGTCTAATGTCATTTAAGGCCAGCATTTTCTCACTGGATCATCTGTCCATTGATGTAAGTGGGGTGTTAAAGTCCTCTACCATTATTGTTTTAGTGTCACTTTCTGCCTTTATGTCTGTTAATATTTGTTTTATGTGTTTAGGTGCTCCTTTGTTGGGTGCATATATATTTACAATTGATATATGTTCTTGGATTGCTCCCCTGATCATTTTATAATGTCTTTCTTTGTCTCTTGTTACAGTCTTCATTTTAAAGTCTATTTCATCTGATATTAAATTGCTATCATGGTTTTCTTTCTATTTCCCATTTATACTTTTTCCATCCCCTCACTTTCAGTGTGTGTGTGTCTTTAGATCTGAAGTGAATCCTCTGTAGGTGGCATACATGTGGATCTTGTTTTTGTATTCATTCAGCCACTCAGTGTCTTTTGATTGGAACATTTGGTTCATTTACATTTAAAGTAATTATTGATAAGTATGTACTTATTTCCATTTTTTTGATTGTTTTTGCAGTTGTTCTTTTCTTCTTCTTTTACTCTCTACCCCCTTATGATTTGCTGACTATTTTTAGTGTTATATTTGGATTCCTTTCTCTTTTTGCATGTGTATCTATTACAGATTTTGGTTTGTGTTACCATTATATACATGATTAAAGTTGCTGATTTCTTTAATTTGAAGGTATTTTAACAACCCTGCATTTTTACTCCCCTTCCTGTATATTTAATGTTCTGATATCATATTTTACATTTTTTTGTTTCCTTTAACTACTTATTGTGGATATAGATGATTTTACTACTTTTGTCTTTTAATTTTCCTAGTAGCTATATAAGGGGTTGACTTTGATTGGGATTCCGTTGACTCTATAAATCAAGTTGGGAAGATCTGAAATTCTAAAGATATTGACTTTTTCTATCCATGAACATGGAATATCTCTCCACTTGTGTAGATTTTTTTGTTTAATTTCTTTCATCAGTTTTTTGGTTTCCTAATATAGACTTGTACTTCTTTTTTTACTCTTATGCCCAAGTATTATTATTTTTTTGCACTAAGGCAAATTCTTGTATCTTTAATTTCAAATTCCTATTGTTCACTGCTGGCATATAGAAAAGTAACAATGTAGATTCATCACTTTTTATAACAATATGTTAACTTTATTACCTACACATCTGATTTCCAAAGTTATATTGATTTCCTCTCAAACATATAACATCTGTTATTCAGGGACTCAGTAAGAACTAAAATACAAATTGACTACTAATGAACTTCTTAAAAATCCTATCCAAGTTAAGTTGGGGAGAAATAATGATCCATTTCTAGATTCTCTGCTCTGAGAAGAAAAACTTCTTGTACTTCAAACTCAAAACAGTTGGTCATAATCCATCTCAATCAATCCCTGTAAATTTGCTTCTTTAACTACACTTCTGAAAGCTACCCACTGGGAACATCATCACTTGGCTGAAGGCCAGGCAATCAGCAATAGCCTCACTATGACTGACTTTTAGAGACACTTCTACCGCTTGAAATGCTTCCATTTTAAAGACACTTCCATAACTACTAAAGATCAACTAATTCTGAGTCATTCCGAGTTCTGAAAGTCTAACAGTCCCCAAAATCTCTGCTTCCCCAAACCCTGTATAAGATCAGCAACTTGCTTTGATCAGTAATACTGAGCTCTGTTCATACAGATCTCTCTTGCTTACCAGATAATCCATTAAACTTTTTGTTTCAAACATAAAGTGGTGACCTCTTTTGTTGAGAGCTTTTTTTTCCTGTTATCAATTAAGCTACCTAAAACAGCACCTGTGGGGGCTTCCCTGGTGGTGCAGTGGTTGAGAGTCCGCCTGCTGATGCAGGGGACACGGGTTTGTGCCCCGGTCTGGGAAGACCCCATATGCCGCGGAGCGGCTAGGCCCATGAGCCATGGCTGCTGAGCCTGTGCGTCCAGAGTCTGTGCTCCGCAACGGGAGAGGCCACAACAATGAGAGGCCCGCATACGGCAAAAAATAAATAAATAAAACAGCACCTGTGGATTGCATTGTTTTAGAGCCAGGTGGAAGCTCTTAATGGAAATATGATTTTACTATTTTCTTGGCAATTTTTTTTGTTGTAAATTTGTATAAAACTCAGTTACATGAATATAGTTTCCATATGTTTTGTAAAATAGCTACTTAATTCATTGCTCAATAACTAGTTAAATGTTCTTTATATAAAGAAAAATTTTTAAGTTCCTCTTAGAGTTTAATGCTAGGTAAAATTGTGTCTCCTGAGCAAATGATTTCCTCTTTTTTTGGCTGCCATGAATCTCAACACTACACTTTCTAATCAGTTATAAGACTTAATTTCTCACTTTAAGATTATATTCTTAACCATAAATGATACATGACTTTCATTTATTTTCATGTTTTTTATTGTTATAATCCTTATCATAATGGTTTTATTGCATATGACTTTTGCTTAACCTACATTAAAAATCCATGTTTGGGACCAGGTATGGAAAAAAATTTATAATACATTTCTTTTTGAGGAACATTATGATAATTCACTAGTATTTGCATACTTCTTATTCTTTCCAGGCACTTTCACCTTTGATAATAATCCTTCTTAATTTGTTTCTATGATATCTAGAGTTTGGCAGCAATATTTTAATGAAGTCAGTCAACTGAATTTATAGTTTTACAAATCATTTCTAACATTGATATTCTTTAGAACAAAATTCTGTGTGAAAATATTAATTCTCAGTGTAACTGGTAAAAGTTATACCTCCATAGCAGTTAGTTGGCCAACTGCACAATCACCTTTGAAAGTGCAACAACTTTAACAGCAACATTGTACAAAAATAAGAGGCAGCATCTTAACCTTGAAATTTGGGTGCTAACAATGGAAATCAAAATAAACACTTCTAAATGTTTATTTCACTCCTCTATTCAGCAAGGCAACAGGTTAGTTAATGGAAGAATTTGACATCCTGCATGGAAGAATAGCTTTCAGGACATATATAACAAAAAGTACATCCTAAATATGAGACTGATTTTGAGTCTGATATAAATTTTCCTGTTTCCATTGCAGGTTCCTTACCATTCAGAAATCCAACAACTAGCATTAGGGTGCTTGAAACTAATTTGTTTGGCTGGAATTATAGTCATTGCTGTTATTATGTATAGTTTTTGTTTTCTTTTTTTAAAAAAATCAATTCTGGGGTTTTCCTGGTGGTGCAGTGGGTAAGAATCCACCTGCCAATGCAGGGGACACGGGTTCGAGTCCTGGGCCCGGAAGATCCTACGTGCCACAGAGCAACTAAGCCCATGCATCACAACTACTGAGCCTGCGCTCTAGAGCCCACAAGCCACAACTACTGAAGCCCACGTGCCACAACTACTGAAGCCTGCGTGCCTAGATCCCATGCTCCGCAACAAGAGAAGCCACCACAATGAGAAGCCTGCACACCGCAATGAAGAGTAGCCCTCGCTCACCACAACTAGAGAAAGCCTGCATGCAACAATGAAGACCCAACGTAGCCAAAAATAAATACAGAAATAAATAAATAAATTTATTTTTAAAAAGTATTAAAAAAATCAATTCTATCTATCTGGCTGCATCAGGTATTAGTTGCAGCCTATGGGATCTTTCATTGTGGTGAGTGGGCTTCTCTCTAGTTGTGGCACATGGGCTCTAGAGTGTGTGGGTTCAATGGTTCTAGTTGAGGCACACAGGCTTAGTTGCCCTGCGGCATGTGGGATCTTAGGTCCCTGACGAGAGTTTGAACCCATGTCCCCTGCATTGGAAGGCAGATTCTTACCCACTGTACCACCAGGGAAGTGCTTAGTTTTTGTTTTCATATAACCAACACAGGTCCTATAAAGAGATGGAATAAATCATGGTGCCCATGGTAGGGCTTAAAGAGGTGGTGAGAAAGGCTTATTCTACTGTATATTTCTTCCCTTCTTCCCTAGATGCCATCCTGCTTAATATTCTGTCTTTAGAAGGGTTGCAGGGAGGGGTGCAGTGGAAGAGAGATGTGAACTACCTCTTCCAAATTCTAATGAAATGTAATAAAAGATTAAGCAGAACTGACATCATTAAGACCAATTATTCTTTTTTCCAGGAAATATAGTAGGTACTTCTGGGGGATGAAACACAATAAATTCCTATTTCCTGAGGACATATAGATTCCTGGATCTTTTCTGAGGCACAGGATGATAGGGTGGGGAAGGCAATGGCAGGGGATGTTTGAGAATCCTCTAAAATTAGGTACGTGCAGAAACAGCAGTCTTTAGAAGAAACAGCTAGTAAATCTGCTCCTGATTAGTAGTGGACTTAGGTTTGGATGAAAAGGGAGGGTTAGTTCTAGTTCCAACAACCTGAACTTCAGGAAAGGAAGGAAAGAGGCAATCTTTGCCTACTTCCTAAATCTTTCTCAAATGACCTTGTTTTTAAGGAATATAAGGTTTAGCTATTCTAAAGTGCCAACATGGCAACAAATAAAATACTAGACAAGAAACCACTTATTTTTCTAGTAAAGAGAGGAAAATTATTGCAAAAGAAAGTGTTTCTGACTTTCATAGATGTTTCCACCTGTTCCTGAAACCACTGGAATCAAAGTTGGGAGGCATCTGTTTTTGTCTTGTCATCTCTGCTGATTTTCTCAGCTATTCAGGATATCCCCAACATCATTTTCATCTCGTATACAGAGGTTTTCTTAGGATGAGGCCAAGAGAGGCTCCTTGGGCCTGCTTTGAAGACCCTCACTATGAGCAGCTGGGAAACCACCACTGAAGATGAAGAAATTGGCTCTACCATAACTACATTTTTAATTCCAAAGTTTTATTTGATTTTATTTTAGTATTTAAAAAAATATCCAACTTATTAGGTTTCCTCATTGAAAGCCAAGGCAAAGCAGGTAATATACTTTTATCCACCCAAGGCTGTCCTTTGGTGATTTCTATTCCTATTTTAAATGACGACTAACGCTGCGGAGTCGCGCGGAAACTGAGGCTCAGGTGCACTTAAGATTCGGCTCCACCCATAACCCACCGCCAGGGCCGAGGAAGGCACTGCTGCTGGAGGTGTAATGGACGTTAATCCTGCTCTGCAAGAGGTGCTGAAGACCAACCTCATCCACGATGGCCTAGCACGTGGAATATGCGAAGCTGCCAAAGCCTTAGACAAGTGTCAAGCCCATCTCTGTGTGTTTGCATCCAACTGTGATGAGCCTATGTATGTCAAGTTGGTGGAGGCCCTTTGTGCTGAGCACCAAATCAACCTGATTAAGGTTGATGACAACAAGAAACTAGAGGGATGGGTAGGCCTCTGTAAAATTGACAGAGAGGGAAAACCTGTAAAGCAGTTGGTTGCAGTTGTGTGGTGGTTAAGGGCTGTGGCAAAGAGGCTCAGGCCAAGGATGCCATCGAGGAGTACTTCAAATGCAAGAAATGATCAAATAAAAACACTGGGCTCTTGTTCCTCAAAAAAAAAAAATTAAATAAAATGACCACTGATGTATATTGTAACCTGAATCACATGGGAGCTACTTATAGTGATATCCCTACTCACACTCCATAGTTAAATTTACATTTATTGAGGACCTTTAATGAGCCAGCTGCTTCATATTATCACATCAGCAGCAGAAGTACCACTGCCACCAGTATAACAACTGCCATTTATTTAGAAATAACTGTGTCAGAACCAAAGCTAAAGACTAATTTTATTTCATCCAACTCTTACATAAACTATGGCAGGTAACATTATCCTCATTTGATAGAAGAGAAAATTGAAGCAGAAAGAGTCTCAGTAATCTGCACTAGGTCGCAGAGATAACAAGTGGCAAGAATTCAATCCTCATGACACTGCAGTTTACAACTAAGGACTTTGAGGCCCAGAAAGACCAGAACCAAGGGGACACAGTAAATGGCAAATTGGAAATCAGATCTGTCAGAACCCTCAAAGAACATGTTCTTTCTATTGTATCATATATCTTTCATTCTGTGTTTTGTTTCTCTGCCTTCTCTGAAGTGTAGGAAAAGGAAATAAAATTTGTAAATTAAAAGGTTTTGAAATATTCTGGAAGGTTCCATGTTATGAATAGGTATAATTCTCTGCCTGAGTCCACATTTTAGAAGGAACATGTCAGATATGAGTTGCTGGCTTGGCAGTGGTCTCAAGCATATGTTACCTAGTGACCTCAGTGTTGCCAGTTAATCACTGGCATATGAGCCAACACAAAGTTACTTTTTCTTTTTCAATTTTTTTTTATTGAAGTATAGTTGATTTACAATGTTGTGTTAGTTTCAGGTGTACAGAATATATATTCTTTTTCAGATTCTTTTCCATTAAATTTAGGTTATTGCAAGATATTGAATATAGTTCCCTGTGCTATACAGTAAGTCCTTATTTTTTTTAATCTATTTTATGTGTAGTAGTGTGTATCTCTTAATCCAAAACCCCTTTTGCCCCTTTGGTAACCATAAAATTTTTTTTCTAACATTACTCAGCCATAAAAGAGAATGAAATAATGCCATTCACAACAACATTGATGAACCTAGAGATCATACTAAGTGAAGTAAATCAGACAGAGAAAGACAAATATCATATGATATCACTTATTTGTGGAACTTATTTATAAAACAAAGTTACTTTTATATAGGACAGAGGCAGCTAACAGTAGCTTGCTTCAGAAATCAGTGTTATTGATGATGGGAGAAATTGTGAGATGAGTTTCACTAGAAAGTGTTGTAAGGTTTCTATTTAATTCCTGAGCTCACATTTGGGCTGAGTCCTGGTGACTTTGGGAAGGAATTCAAAAAGAAAATGCAGACAATAGGAAGGCTGCTTCACTTTCTTTGCCTTCAGCTGGAAACAGGTTAGTGCTCACCCACATCAAGGCAGTACTTGGACTGGCTGCCTGAAGTACAATTATATTCTACAAAGTGGCCTTGTAGGTTTGCATTCTCCTCCTTCAATGGCTTTCATATCAAAGCTGCTTTGTTTCCAAGTTAACATAATGGGACTCAATGTAATATTTTGCTAAGCTCTCACTGATCCTCGGTGTGGAATAAATGTGAACACTGCCGCATTAATCCTCTCCATGGTCCTTGGAGAGAAGTGGCAAGCAATATCCCATCCATTTTGCAGTGGAGGAAAGAATGGCAAAGTAAATTGTTCACTTTGCATCTGTGCCCAGCCTTCTGGGCATTTCCATCTGGATATCCTGCTGGCTTGTCAAACTCAACTTACCCCAAATTGAACTCATTCCCTTCCGTTTTCCAAAACACATCTCTCTGTCTGGGCATCGTCTTGGTTAATGGCACTACTATCCACACAGTTCCCCTGGTGGAAGCCTCAAGTCATCTTTGACTTCTTTCACTTTCTATATACAATCAGTTATGAAGTTTATCTCATTTTCCTCTGAGATAGCTCTCCAATTCGTCCATTCTCTTGAAACAACCCTGCCCCAATCTCTTGCTCTGTCCAGTGTCACATCATCCCTCGTCCAGGTTAGAGCCAAAAAATAATCCTTACTAATATACCCAATTTTGGTTTTTCAATTTGTCATTTATACTGTCTTCAAAGAATTAATTTTCCTAAAACCAAGGTGGTATTATTTTCTCTCTTCCTCAAAAAGCTCCGATGGCCCCACATGGCCAACAAACACAGTCCTGACTCTTTTCACATCAGTATCTTTTAAAATCAGGCACAACCTCATTCTGAGAACTTGTCTCCCACTTTTTGTTACCATGTACCCCCTACTCTAGACACAAGGCCATCTCACTATTCTCCAAGTGCTTTGGCCCATCTCCTAACTTTAGTTCATGATGAGTTTGCCTTAATTTCAACTGATTCAACACATTTCTAGTCATTCTTTACAGTTCATATGGAACATCTTATTTGTTATCTTTATGACTCATTCATCGGCCTACTTTCCTAATTAATCTCTCCCTCTTTTGGATCTTCATAACAAGTTGTTACCATTTATCATACCTTGTTTTACAGTTAATTATCAGTATTTCTCAAAACAGCCTATAAGTTTCTTGAGGACAAAGTCCATATTTTATTTATCTCTGAATTATTAGTACTTAATATGGTGCTGGGTACTTACTTGATGCTAAAATTTTTTTGTATAGCAATTTATATACAATCGAACTTCTTTTAGAAAAAAATTACTATATTTAATAACCACAATAACTGTAATATAGGTATTACTACTGATCCCTAACTTACAGATGAACAGACTGAGGCCTTAAAGAAGTAAAAAGACTTTTCTATGGCCTGTCTAGCATGAGGGTCAAGACTTAAACCCAGGATACTCATCTGAAAACCCTGATTTTATTTCACTGTACTGGACTGCACGTAGGCAGAAGTATAGTTGGAAATGTGGCCTGAAACAGTGCCCAATTTTGATAAAGCAAGCATTTCTGGTTACTACAACATGCTAGATGCTGTTCATATTGAGGGGTCATCAATTTCCAAAGGATTGTACATCATCCCTGGTTGTTTTCTGTGTCTGAGTAAGAACACAAACATCTCAGGGGCAAGGATTCTGGCATGTTCATGTTGGAGCAACCATAGCACCACTATGGACTTGAATATAGATGATGTTTAAGAATTATTGATTGTCTAATGGAATCTAGTCAAAGGACTTTGTTTTCTTTGGCCATTTTCTCTTGTCATCCCCAACCCACACAATGTGTTGCCAAATGTTTATGAAGAGAATGTATATACCTTGTTTGATTTTTTAAAGATAATATGATAGGCACAGTTCCACTTCCTTCTTTCCCAGAGAAAAATCACTATTGTTATGTGGGAGAGTAGATTTCCCATATACAATTATATATTTTTCACCACATATATCTGAGCATATAGCAATTTTCTGTGTGTTTCAAAGTTAATATATATGTCTTTTTGCAACTTTTTTATAATCATACAATAATACATCATTTAAGCTCTTTTCTATTGTATTACAACTTTTTATCTCTTGATAATACCCTTAGAAATACAATGCTTTATTTATAATAATTGCTACAATTTATTTAGGGTTTATTAAGGGGTCTAGCACTGTGTGAAATGCTATTGAACCCTCAATAGAATCTGATACAAATAAAAAAATAATCTGATCAGAATTTTTCCTGATATCAAGTTTTGAAGAAAACGAGATCCAGTGAGAATTTTGGACTGAAGAATACTCAATGGAAGAAAGGTTGAAAAATAGGTTGGTCCCCTGTTTACAAGTGCCATCTAGTTTTCTCTTTTGCCCTGAGATGGCCCAGTCCGTAGCAAGACTCAGACTCCTCAATCTGAGTGCCTTAACTCTTAATTTAAATTTTCTCTGTATTCTTGCCTAAGGAATTTACCATATTATTTCACAGATGCTTATGTTGTCCTTAGTGTGGTTCTCCAGGTATTATATATACACATAAATTTCTCCTCAACAGACTCTATGCAGTTTATTAGAGATCAAGCAAGTTAGCAATAAATACTCATTAACTGATTTGAATTGAAACGGATTCTAGTTGTCTGCCTCTTCTAGGGAAGAGCAGTCCTGTGACATGAGAACCCTATGAGTCCAAATAGAATACTCATTCTCCCAGTGGGCAGGAAAACAATTGAGATCATAGCTTTAGTTGCCCAAGTGTGAGTTAATAAATTTGAGCATGTGGAATAAGGCTTAGTTATGAACTCTGTATCAGTGGGTTTACAAGATGAAATGTGCAATCACAGAGGGATTAAATGAACTTCTTTCATTGTTTATTTGTTCAGTATTATGAGTACATTCACTACATCGTCTAGCTTCCACCTAAAAACCTCTAATAAAAGGGAACTCATTATACTCTAAGACAGCCTGTTCCGTTTTTGGACAGCTCATTTTGTTGTAGGATAAAAGGATCACTGGGCCTATTTCCAAGGGCTGTAAGAACAAGATTACTTTTGATGTTTGGAGACTGGAGTTTAGACCAGGGATTAATAATCAAGTTTAGGAAGAGTGATGCAGAGCAAATTGTGTTATCCCTGAGGCTATATGAAGTTGACTATGTTCAGGTATCATCACAGTCCTAGGAAGCCGAAAATAATCTTCCCTTTAAACCCTACTGCATAATAATGTACAGTGTTCTCAGTTCTATTGTTTGCCAGATTATACTGAAACAGGACAGCTATGGGGATAATTAAGATGATGACAAACAGACTTTCAAAGAAATATTTAAGAAACTAGAATTATTTAGTCTTGGACAAGGGGAGATTAAAGGAAGGCAGTGATGGTATTTAGTTATAGGTTCACAATTCTTTAACCACATGCTCCCCCCAAGTCACTGAAAAAGAAGTATTTCGTAACTCATTTTATAGCAAAAGCCTGACTGGATAGAGGTGACACTATTTACAGTCTCTATCCCACTTGGTGTCAATATTCATGTTTTGTTGCAGAAATACTTATGTGTTTGGTCATGGAATACTGTTCCAGGCCTTGTTGGTGGCATTGGGTAACGTAGAATATATGCACCATCTCTAAAGTTTGAAAAAGTGTGAATTTTGAAACACATCTGTTCCTGGGGCTTGTAGACTGTCAAATTTCATTTCCATATTTAGCTTTGGTGAAGACGATCTTCCTATTTTCCTAAATTTGGGATACACTGATATTGCAAAATTAAGATCCTTGAAGGCAAACACCAGTCAGAGAATACTCTGAAAGAGGAAAGGATCCTTTACTTCTGCAGTTAAGAACTAGGTGCATGGGGTGGGGTGAGGGTGTGGGAATAGGAAACAGGAGCTCAGCAGGATATTTCAAGAGCATTCGTTCTTAACCAGAGTTAGGTTATGGACCTCTTGGACAATCTGATGAGAGCAGTCTACTGACACTCTCCTAGAAAAAATACAAATGAAGACAAGATTATGCATATATTTTCATGGTGCACAAAGATCCTCTAAGCTTATATGATTAAAAACCTCTGCTCTAGAATGCAATTGAGTGGATATAGAGTCAAGTAAGCGAGTAGGTTCCTGTAACTAAGATACAGGTAAACACCTTAGAAGTTTTGAATTTTGGGGGAATGGGGTGTAAATATCCTCCTTGTCTCCACCATAGTTTAGAACCAAATGAGAGATGAGAGATACAGCAGCAGGTCTCCCCTCTCACAGCATAGCCTTCCCAGCTAAGCTTACCACACAGCAGTCTTTCCAGGCAGAAAGACATGGAGGAGAGAATCTGGAGCAACTAAGTTGAATTCTTTTCTTGAACTTAGCATCCCATCAAGTATCTCCTCCTCCATGGGAAGGGATGAAGAGGGACAGACAAGAGTCAACCTGTCTCCTCCTGGTCAGTAGTGTACAAATCATTTCTGTCTCTATGGAAGCATGAGGAATGAGGATTAAGAATTAACACTGACAGGATATGTGGCTGTTTTTGATCAAACCAATAGTAGCCAACAAAAGGCAAAGAAGCCAAACCTCTCTGAAGCGTAGGCTATCCCATCCACACACAAAACAAGCTAGATTGTAGCTTTCTCAGGCGGGGTCAAGAGAATGGTGGACAAGACACAGTTTCCAGTTACTCAGGAAGCTGTAACTGGGAAAAAGATATATCAGACTGAAAAGTTGGAGAGGTAGATACTCTAGAATTTAGTATCTCTTTCCCCTTCCTTCCACTCTTTGCTGACACTGCCTCAGTGCCCTTCTCCTTCCATCAATAGTGTCCTCAAAGCTTTTCCAGCTGCTTCTACCTGCTGCTGGTTCCTAAAGTCATTGCCACATGTTTTAGTTTTTTGTTATAGTAGCACTTCTGGGGACCAATTTCTGTTTACTTATTTCTGTATAACAAATCACCCTAAATCTGAGTGGCTTAAGATTCAACAATCATTTAATTTGTGCTTGAATATGTGGGTCAGGAATTTGGGAAAGGCTTGGCTGGATTATTCTTCTTTTCCATATGATGTTGTCTGGGGTCACTTGCTGTTCAGCTGGTGGCTGGTATTTTCTAGAGGTTCAAAATGACAACTGGAAGACTGGGTTCAGCTGAGCTTCTCTTCCTTTCCACATAGCCTAAGGGCCTCTCCGTGTGGTGATTTATACTTGCTACATAATGAATGAGGTTGAGCATCTTCTCGAGTATTCAGATCCATTTATATTTCCCTTTCTATGATCTGCTTGAAAAAATTTTTTTCTATTGGGTTTTAGTCTTCTTTTAAGAATGTTAAGGACATCTTACCCTTCATCTATCATATGCGGTGGAAATAACTTTTCCCAGTTTTCAACTGGCCTTTTGGTTCATTTTCCTTGTATATTTTCCTAAACATAAGTTTTAACTTAGATCTTTTATCCTTTTAGTAATCGTTCTAAACTGGTTCTGTCTTTATACAGATAATGCTGTGATTTTGGTTAATTATAATCAAAATGACCAAACTTCTAATTCTTTTACTTTCAAAGCTTTCAGAATCACCCTACTTTAGATGTCTCTATAATAACACATAGGGCTTCCCTGGTGGCGCAGTTGTTGAGAGTCAGCCTGCCGATGCAGGGGACATGGGTTTGTGCCCCGGTCCGGGAAGATCCCACATGCCGCGGAGCGGCTGGGCCCGTGAGCCGTGGACGCTGAGCCTGCACGTCCAGAGCCTGTGCTCCGCAACGGTAGAGGCCACAACAGTGAGAGGCCTGCGTATCACAATATATATATATAAAACGTATAATTATATAATGTATTTAGAGATATGCTTTCCAATTCAACTTGTCTTTTTAATTAAATATATTTGCTTATCCCATTACAGTTTTTTTGAGGCTCAGAAACCTGTGTTATTTTATGTATTTATTTATTCATTCATTCCAGCTTTATTGAGATATAATTGACATGTATAAGTTTAAGATGTACATCATGATAATTTGATATACATATATTCAAATGATTACCACAGTAAGGTTAGTTATTATCTCCATTACCTCACATAATTACCATTTCTTATTTATGGTAAGAACATTTAAGACCTTCTTTCTTAGCCATCTGCAATTATATAATACAGTAATGTTAACTATTTTTACCATGTGGTACCTTGGAATCTCCAGAACTATTCATCTTATAACTGGCGATTTATACCCTTTGATGAACATCTCTTCATTTTTCCCACCCTTGGCCTCTGGCAGCCACCATACAACTATCTATTTCTGTGAGTTTGGTTTTCTTAGTTTCCACATGTAAGAGCCATAAGGGTTTGTCTTTTTCCTTCTGACTTATTTTACTTAGCACAATGCACTCAAGTTTCACCGATACTGTCACAAATGGCAAGATTTCCTTTTTTTCTCATGGCTGAATAATATTCCTGTGTGTGCACACGTGTGTGTGTGTGTGTGTGTGTGTGTGTGTGTAACATCATTAACTATTAGGGAAATGCATCATTAACTATTAGGGAAATTAATACCACAATGAGATACTGGTACACACCTATTAGAATAACTAAAATGAAAAATACTAACAATACCAAATACTGGTTAGGATGCGGAAAAAAGTGTACTTCTCAGACATTACTGATAGGAATATGAAATGGTATAGTCACTCTAGAAAATAGGCAGTTTCTTAAAAAAGTAAACATACACTTACTATGTCACTCAGCATACATAATCCTGGGCATTCATCCCATCTAAATGAAAACTTATGTCCACACAAGCCTGTACATGATAGCTCATAGCAGCTTCGTTTATTATAGCCCCAAATGGAAGCAATCCAAATGTCCTATAATAGGTGAGTGGGTAAACAAACCATGGTAGCTCCATATCCTGAAATACTACTCAGCAATAAAAAGGAATAAGCTATGGCTATACACAAGAACTTAGGTGCATCTCAAAGGAATTAAACTGAGTGACATTAGCAAAAATGGGGGAGTAGGTAGCTCCAAGGGCTCATGCCTCCATGGAAATATTGAATAATAAAGCAAATGCTATTAGAATCAACTTCGTCAGCATTCTAGAAAATAGTCAAAGGTTTATACCAACCAAACAAATGCTGAATCAGGAAAAAGGCAACTTAAAAATGGTGGGAAAGCTTTGCAGCCTTTTATTTGCCCTTGTTCCATACCTCTCCCAGGCTTGATGATGGTCTTAAAGATGGCAGCCTGCATTTCCAGTGTGGGACCTTAGTCTCTGGTTTTGGAGGGAGCAGAACTGACTTTATTCATAAACTATTATTCTAACCTATCTGGGGGTTACCTGAGGGCAAGGTTTGTTTCACCTACCTTGGAACTCACTGAGGGCAGAAAAGTGCTGGTCACTGTTCAAAAATATTATAAGGTAAATGAACAATCAGCAGCCACCTGAGGCAAAAGGTTAAATTGAGGCCAACTGTAGACACTGAGAGCCAGCGAGGTAAAGCTGGGGAGAGAGGTTCTTTGGGGAATTTGAGCATACAAAAGTGTCTGTGTATAGTGGGGACTTTAGAATGCCACAGACATGACCAGGGCAGAATGCATGCTTAGCACAGACCTCAGAAGACCTTAAGCTTTTACCTCTGACTTATCTCTAGGTACAATGCAAGCAGAAGTGAAAGCTAAGGCAGGGTTGTAAATAGCTTCGTTAAGCATTGAAGGAGTGCCAGTATTCAAACACTGGGAAAGGGTTTCTTTTTTTTTTTTATTTCTTACTCTTATTCTACTTCTCCTTTGTCTTCCTCTCCTCCTCCTCCTTCTTGTTCTACTTCTTTTTTAGCTGTCTCTCTCTCCCCTATCTCAGCTGGTTCCTGGCATTTAAGGAAGCCTTTCAAAATACTAGCTGAACCTACGCTAAATAAACATACTAGCTGAGGGCTTCCCTGGTGGCGCAGTGGTTGAGAGTCCGCCTGCCGATGCAGGGGACACGGGTTCGTGCCCCGGTCTGGGAAGATCCCACATGTCGCGGAGCGGCTGGGCCCGTGAGCCATGGCCGCTGAGCCTGCGTGTCCGGAGCCTGTGCTCCGCAAGGGGAGAGGCCACAACAGTGAGAGGCCCGTGTACCGCAAAAAAAAAAAAAAAAAAAAAAAAAAAAAAACATACTAGCTGAACCTACGCTAAATAAACAGTTCCTTTCAGAGACCACATATAACAAAAAAGTACAGTTTAACAAAAATCGTTTAGAAAAGTCACAAAACAAAGTCACTAAATAAAGAAAGAGCTAGTGTCTACATCAAGCTACATAAACAGACTCCAAAGGGGGGGAGGAGTCTGATTTTCAGGGTTATTACATTATAATATTCAAAATGTCCAGTTTTCATCAAGCGCATTATGCTGAACAGGAAAAAAATAAAAACTTAAGTCACATGCTGTAGCTGTATGATTCCATTTATTTAACATTATTGATGTGAAGAAATTACAGAGATGGAGAACAAATTAATTATTGTCAAGCATTAGGGATGGTGAGGAGGAAGGAGATAGGTAAGATCTATGCCTACATGTTCTCAAGGTAGCATGAAGTACATCTTTTAATTCTGTTTCTTGATTGGAGGGTGGTTACATGAATCTACACATGTGATAACATGACATAGGAATACATACACACTGTATACCAATATCAATTTCTTGCTTTGGTATAATATTCTCATTCTAGAAGGTAACTATTGGGACAAACCAAGTGAAGAGTATGTGGGACATGTCAGTAGTATTTTTATAACTTTTATGAATCTATAATTAGTTCAAATAAAAAGTTAAAAAATGGGAACTTAAAACATTACATTTTGTAATTGGATATTGATAAGGAGTAGGAAAGCTATTGATTTTAGTGTTAACATCTATATCAAGTCTCCTTAATAAATTCTAACTAGAGCTAATTGCCTTTTCTGTTGGCTTTTTTGTAAGTTATAACTCATTACCTCAAAATAATGACAGTTTTAAGCTTTTCCTCTCTTAATGTCTTTGTCTTTTCTTACTGAATTATTAAGACATTGAGCACAATGTTGGAAAGTAAAAGTAGTAGCAGGCATTTTTTTTCCTGTAAAGAATGCGAATTCTTTACATTTTCTATCACTAAGTATGATGCTTACTGTAGGTTCTAGTAGATTTCCTTTATGACGTTAAAAAACTTCCTTCTATTCTTGATTGTATTTTATTTGGCACATTATGTATCCCATCGTTTAAAATTTAGTATGTCAGTATTTCATTGTATTCCCCTGGATGTACTATGACTTTTAAATTCTAAACTTCCTAAATAAGTTTGTTAATTATAGTAGTTTAGATATAGTTGTCCATTTTTATTAATTTTCATATTTTCCACAGGTAAAAGCACACAGAAGGGTAGATTCAGACTGAAAAATTGGCAAATGAACATCACTGCTTCACAGAATGTGATTTGTTTCCAAATCTGTCAAGGAAATCCTATTTCTCTGCCTTGTGACTGTAACCAAATTCCTTTTGTGTGATTCACATTAACTCTTCTAGTGTCTCTTGTGAAATAAGAAATCTGTTGTTCCGAGTCCTCAATTTTATTGCTAATTTAAGCAAATCAATAACTTGGGATCTTGATTTTCCCATCTATAAAATGGGGGATAGTTTTCTCTTTCTTTGTCCATCACATAGGGCTATTGGGAAAATTGTTATATTTATTAGTAAGGAAAAGATAATTACTCATAAATAAAATATAATGTTATTACTTCATCATTATTTGATTGATTTTCAGAGAATGAGTGTAATTATGGTTTCCAGGCTTGAGCATTTTTTTTAATAGCTGAGTACAGTCTTTGATGGTTCATGTCCCTTCATAGAAAAACAGACATAAATGGACAATATTTACTCAATTTAAATATGTGTGACATGTGACTCCATTGCTCCCCATCTTTCTGATATTCTTTCTTAGGCTGCCTTGTCTTCCCAGATTCAAGTACTCAGAACCTTTTTGCCTCTAGGCAGTTTTCCAGGGAGGAGTCACAAGTTACCTCACCTATGAGAATCAGCTGATCTGATTGAAGACCTCACTGAGTCTTACATAGGTATTACCTTCTATGATTAGCTTTCTTCTTTAGTGCTGACAGTCTGTTCTGCTTGAATAGTTGCATAAGTTGGCTTCTCAACCTCAGATGATTAGCTAAAATTAGTCTAAAAACTGAGGTTTTAGACGTTTATATTGATAACTATAAAACTTGGCTTTCCTTGATACTACCTAAGATTTATACAGTGTGAGGAGGCCTCTGGCCAGGGGAAATATTTTACTCTGTTGACATCTCTTAAATACTAGTGGTTCAGCACAGATTTTAATTTTCCTTCCAGATCCATGGAAAACTCAAGTTGCAATATGCTGCTTAGTCCTGTCCATCTATCTCTTGAAAAGCATGAAAGAAAAGTCACAATAGTGTAAGCTTTCTGTGAGATTTTATACTTCTACTGAGTGAAATGCAGACTTCCCTGTATCCATGGCAGTATTGGTCTGACATCTTTTCCTCTGCCTATTATCCTGTCTAGTGACATGAGTCACCCAGCCCCCTGGGCAACATTTTCATCTGATTTATCTAATTAAAGGAGAGAGAGGCCAAGGATTGGTGTCAGGCTAGTAGCCCAGCTAAACCATTTGAGTAAGAGTCTTTGAAACATATTAGAGAAATATCTGAAGTCAATTTCTGATGAATAATAGACAACAGATATAATTGGAAAAATAAATTCAGAAAAAAGAGAGAAAAAAACCTTGCTTATCTTCATTGTAACTTATCAAGTGTTTTTTTTTTTTTTCTGTCAAACCTGGGGATAAGAACGGTGACATGTAATTCTCCTTAAATACGGAATACTCAGGAAGAGATTGAGTCTGAATGGCTAAAAGTCACTCCTGTGGAGATATGTTCGTATAAGATCAAGGTCTGATTATTACAATAATACTGCTAGTAATGTCCTGTAAGTGTGCTAATCTGTATAATAGGGAACTTCTTGGTTTTGAAAAAAATGTTTTCTACTTTCCATGAATGGCTCGTGTTTGATGCTTTCTAAGGAGGTTACACGAGTTACGAAAGTGAGACATGGTGGTATGGAGCTTCATGCTCGTAATTATTTCTATTCTTCCATTTTGCCCCTATCCATCATAATTTGCCTTGGAACGTGAAGAGGAGATAAGGCAGGGTGCAGAAGAACAGCATGGGCACTTAACATCAGAAATGTTTAAATCTTCCTCACACAGATGCCCAGTTGAAATATTTTTTTCTTTCTTTCTTTTCTTATTAGTCATCCATTTTATGCACATCAGTGTATACATGTCAATCTCAATCTCCCAATTCATCACAGCTCCCCCCGACCCCCCACCGCTTTCCCCCCTTGGTGTCCATACGTCTATTCTCTACTTCTGTGTCTCAATTTCTGCTCTGCAAACTGGTTCATCTGTACCATTTTCTAGGTTCCACATATATGCATTAATATATGATATTTGTTTTTCTCTTTCTGACTTACTTCACTCTGTATGACAGTCTCCAGATGCATCCATGTCTCAACAAATGACCCAATTTCATTCCTTTTTATGGCTGGGTAATATTCCACTGTATATATATACCACTTCTTCTTTATCCATTCACCTGTCAGTGGGCATTTATGTTGCTTCCATGACCTGGCTATTGTAAATAGTGCTGCAATGAACATTGGGGTGCATGTATTTTTTTGAATTATGGTTTTCTCTGGGTATATGCCCAGCAGTGGGATTGCTGGGTCACATGGTAATTCTATTTTTAGTTTTTTAAGTAACTTCCGTACTTTTCTCCCTAGTGGCTGTATCAGTTTACCTTCCCACCAACAGTGCAAGAGGATTCCCTTTTCTCCACACCCTCTCCAGCATTTGTTCTTTGTAGATTTTCTGATGTTGCCCATTCTAACTGGTGTGAGGTGATACCTCATTGTACTTTTTATTTGTATTTCTCTAATAATTAGTGATGTTGAGCAGCTTTTCATGTGCATCTTGGCCATCTGTATGTCTTCTATGGAGAAATGTCTATTTAGGTCTTCTGCCCATTTTTGGATTGAGCTATTTGTTTTTTTTTAATATTGAGCTGCATGAGCTGTTTATATATTTTGGCGATTAATCCTTTGTCTGATGATTCATTTGCAAATATTTTCTCCCATTCTGAGGGTTGTCTTTTGGTCTTGTTTATGGTTTCCTTTGGTGTGCAAAAGCTTTTAAGTTTCATTAGGCCCCATTTGTTTATTTTTTTTTATTTCCATTACTCTAGGAGGTGGATCAAAAAAGATCTTGCTGTGATTTATGTCAAAGGGTGTTCTTCCTATGTTTTCCTCTAAGAGTTTTATAGTGTCTGGTCTTACATTTAGGTCTCGAATCCATTTTTTTTTTTCTGCAGTAGGCGGGCCTCTCACCATTGTGGCCTTTCCTGTTGCGGAGCACAGGCTCCGGACGCACAGGCTCAGCAGCCATGACTAACAGGCCCAGCCGCTCCACAGCATGTGGGATCTTCCCGGACTGGGGCACAAACCCGTGTACCCTGCGTCGGCAGGCAGACTCTCAACCACTGTGCCCCCAGGGAAGCCCTCGAATCCATTTTGAGTTTATTTTTGTGTATGGTGTTAGGGAGTGTTCTAATTTCATCCTCTTACATGTAGCTGTCCAGTTTTCCCACCACCACTTATTGAAGAGACTGTCTTTTCTCCATTGTATATGCTTGCCTCCTTTGTCATAGATTAGTTGACCATAGGTGTGTGGGTTTATCTCTGGGCTTTCTATCCTGTTCCACTGATCTATATTTCTCTTTTTGTGCCAGTACCATATTACCTTGATTACTGTAGCTTTGTAGTATAGTTTGAAGTCCGGGAGCCTGATTCCTCCAGCTCTGTTTTTCTTTCTCAGGGTTGCTTTGGCTATTTGAAGTCTTTTGTGTTTCCGTACAAATTGTGAAAATTTTGTTCTAGCTCTGTGGAAAATGCCATTGGTAGTTTGATAGGGATTGCACTGACTATGTAGATTGCTTTGGGTAGTATAATCACTTTTACAATGTTGATTCCTCCAATCCAAGAACATGGTATATCTCTCCATCTGTGTATCATCTTTAATTTCTTTCATCAGTGTCTTATAGTTTTCTGCATACAGGACTTTTGTCACCCTAGGTAGGTTTATTCCTAGGTATTTTATTCTTTTTGTTGCAGTGGTAAATGGGAGTGTTTCCTTAATTTCACTTTCAGATTTTTCATCATTAGTGTATAGGAATGCAAGAGATTTCTGTGCATTAATTTTGTATCCTGCAACTCTACTAAATTCATTGATTAGCTCTAGTAGTTTTCTGGTGGCATTTTTAGGATTCTCTATGTATAGTGTCATGTCATCTGCAAACAGTGACAGTTTTACTTCTTTTCCAATTTGCATTCCATTCATTTCTTTTTCTTCTCTGACTGCCGTGGCTAGGACTTCCAAATCTATGTTGAATAACAGTGGTGAGAGTGGACATCCTTGTCTTCTTCCTGATCTTAGAGGAAATGCTTTCAGTTTTTTTACCATTGAGAATGATGTTTGCTGTGGGTTTGTCATATATGGCTTTTATTATGTTGAGGTAGGTTCCCTCTTTGCCCACTTTCTGGAGAGTTTTTATCTTAAATGGGTGTTGAATTTTGTCAAAAGCTTTTTCTGCATCTATTGAGATGACCATATAGTTTTTATTCTTCAGTTTGTTAATATGGTGTATCACATTGATTGATTTTTGTATATTGAAGAATCCTTGCATCCCTGGAATAAATCCCACTTGATCATAGTGGATGATCCTTTTAATGTGTTGTTGGATTCTGATTGCTAGTATTTTGTTGAGGATTTTTGTATCTATATTCATCAGTGATATTGGTCTGTAGTTTTCTTTTTTGTACTATCTTTGTCTGGTTTGGTATCAGGGTGATGGTGGCCTCATAGAATGAGTTTGGGAGTGTTCCTTCCTCTGCAATTTTTTGGAAGAGTTTGAGAAGGATGGGTGTTATCTCTTCTTTATATGTTGATAAAATTCACCTGTGAAGCCATCTGGTCCTGGACTTTTGTTTGTTGGAAGATTTTTAATCACAGTTTCAATTTCATTACTTGTGATTGGTCTGTTCATATTTTCTATTTCTTCCTGGTTCAGTCTTGGGAAGTTATACCTTTCTAAATATTTGTCCATTTCTTCCAGGTTGTCCATTTTATTGGCATAGAGTTGCTTGTAGTAGTCTCTTAGGATGCTCTGTATTTCTGCAGTGTCTGTTGTAACTTCTCCTTTTTCATTTCTAATTTTATTGATTTGAGTCCTCTTCCTCTTTTTCTTGATGAGTCTGGCTAATGGTTTATCAATTTTGTTTACCTTCTCAAAGAACCAGCTTTTAGTTTTATTGATCTTTGCTGTTGTTTTCTTTGTTTCTATTTCATTTATTTCTGCTCTGATCTTTATGATCTTTCCTTCTGCTAACTTTGGGTTTTGTTTGTTCTTCTTTATCTAGTTCCTTTAGGTGTAAGGTTAGATTGTTTATTTGAGATTTTTCTTGTTTCTTGAGGTAAGCTTGTATAGCTATAAACTTCTCCCTTAGAACTGCTTTTGCTGCATCCCATAGGTTTTGCATCGTCATGTTTTCATTGTAATTTGTCTCTAGGTATTTTTTGATTTCCTCTTTGATTTCTTCAGTGTTCTCTTGGTTATTTAGTAACGTATTGTTTAGCCTCCATGTGTTTGTGCTTTTTACATTTTTTTCCCTGTAATTGATTTATAATCTCATAGCGTTGTCATCAGGAAAGATGCTTGGTATGATTTCAATTTTCTTAAATTTACTGAGGCTTGATTTGTGATGCAAGATGGGATATATCCTGGAGAATGTTCCGTGTGCACTTGAGAAGAAAGTATAATCTGCTGTTTTTGGATGGAATGTCCTATAAATATCAATTAAATCTATCTGGTCTATTGTGTCATTTAAAGCTTGTGCTTCCTTATTAATTTTCTGTTTAATCTGTCCATTGGTGTAAGTGGGGTGTTAAAGAGGCCCATTATTATTGTGTTACTGTCGATTTCCTCTTTTATAGCTGTTAGCAGTTGCCTTATGTATTGAGGTGCTCCTATGTTGGGTGCATAGATATTATAATTGTTATATCTCCTTCTTGGATTGATCCCTTAATCATTATCCAGTGTCTTTTCTTGTCTCTTGTTGAAAGTTTATTTGGATTCTTTAACCTCTATGTAGCAATGGTTTCAAAGGCCAATGGCCAATGGTATTCAACCCTGCCTATATATTAGGAGGAGGGGTGTGTGGGGTGGTTGTGGGGTGGTGGTGGGCTGCATGCATGTGTGTGTTGTGCAGGGCTGAAAAATACTGATACCAAGGCCTTGTTCCAGATCTATTATATAAGAATTGCTGGCATTGGGGCCTGGGCAGTTGTGTTTTAAAGTCTGGAGAAGGAGAGCAGGGACATCCAAGGTATTAACATTTAGAGGAATTGCTGAGCATGAAAGGAACCTCAACAACCTGCCTGTGCTCAGTCTTACAGTTTTCTGGAGGCATGAAAAATATAACTCAAATGAGGTTGCAGACTTCAGATTCCTTGAAATGACAGGTAAATTCAGGCACATTGTAGAAAACAGTATTTTTTGACAATCTGTACTTTACAGACACCTTTAGTAACTGCTTCTTGGAGTCAACCTTTAAGCCAGTGGTTCTCAAACTTGAGTGTACATCAGAATCACCTGGATGGCTTGTTAAAACCCAAACTGCTGGGGCCCACCCCCAGAATTTCTGATTTAGTAAATCTACAGTAGATCCCTGGAATTTCCATTTCTCACAAGTTCCCAGGTGATGCTGATGCTGATGTTACTGGTCTGGGAACTATGCTTGCTTTAAAGAATAGCTTAGGAGAGGCATACCTTTCAATCATAGTTGATTGTCTCTTGCTTCAGTCAGATCCATCTCTTAATAAAATAATTATTTTATTTTTAATAGTTATGGGTTATTAAAATGGCATAGATATATAAACATAGGGAACTGAGGGCTGTGGACCTAGGAGGCTTCAATGATCAGAAGGGGACAGTGCATCTTTTCCAAAGTTCATTTGTAAGTCAGCTGTTCAGAGTGAAAGGTGTTTTATCCCCAAAGGAACAGTGCCTTGAGTGGGTGCTGGGATGCTTAGTCAATCCATACAGCCTAATGAACTGGTGTGCTGGTTTTCAAATTGTATGTATCAATTAATTGTAACTGGGTTTTATTACTTTTGCTTCTTCACCTTTGCAGTGTAAATTTTAATTTTTATATAGATTGTTGGAGATTTAACTCTGAACTCAAGGAGATTTTTCCCAGTCCATAACTTGTTATGGAAATATTTCTGGTCATAGATAAACTCAACTCCAAATGGAAAGTTGTCCTTAATGTTTTAAGTTAGAAGCAATTACCTTTGAAATATGTTTGTAACAAAATATGTTTGTATGCTCCCTGCCACTGACTCTACTTTTCTTCTGAGGCCATTCAAGATGGCTGTTCTCTTGCTGCCTGTATATCCCCTGCTCTACCAGTCCCTGCCTCACTCCCATGACAATCCAGTCCTCCTAATTATAGGGCGTAATCAGTAACTGCCTACATTCCTGACCCCACCCTAGTCACTCGTTTCCCTGGTAACAGATGAGTCAACACGATGTCAATTCCCTCTATAAATGGTAGCCTCTTTCTCTCCTGAGTAGTGAATGGTGCTGCCATGTCCTGCCTGTCATCTGCTGTTCACAGTGGGGTGTCACTCCAGGACCCTTTGTTTCAGATGTGTAAGATCCTCTGTACAATATACTGTTGCTGTGTCTGTAGCTGTCTCTGGGTTCTTTCTTAGGTCTTGAGGCTGGGCAACTATAAGGCCTGCAGGTCTGTGGGGGGTAGCCCAACAGAGGCTAAGGGAAAAGGCAATATTTGTTTAGCTTAAATTAGAAAACCTGACATTGATATTGAATACTTGAGAGTAGTTATCCGCAAACTTTTTTTTTGTGAGAAAGTGTTTGAATTATTTCAATATCTTTAAAACTTAAGTTTTCTATTTCTGTTGCAACAGTGATGGCTTTTTAAAATTTTGAGTAATTTATCCATTTAACTTTGGTAAGCATCTTGATCAGAGTATAGTAGACTATTGTTGGAGGAGGTCTTGTGAGCTGGACCCTGGCAATTGGAGGCTCTTCACCCCCTCCCCTGCCTAGGAATATACATTCTGTCCACTGTTCCTACAGTGGGACTCGGTTTCAAGGATAAAACCTTGAGAGAGTAAGGAGTGATTGAGACCACCTGAACTGAATATGGGGTTAAACCCAATTAGGACCTCTATATAAACTCTTAATATTCTGGTGGGCTGGTGTGGAGATCTGCTCATCTTGTGACCACCTAAGACAAGCCCTGTATGTAAGTTCTGTTGCTTATTGTTGTAAAACTGCCACCTACCAATTTGGAGTGGTCTGCCTCTTTTTCTGTTCTCTCTTTGCCCTCTAGTTTCAGATTTTACCTGGCAACTCCCAAAGGTGTTCCCCAGCCACACCATTTCCCTTAGCCTCTGTTGGGCTGAACTGTAATACTGAGAGTCTTTATAGTTCTTTATTTTTTCCACTGCTACTTAATAGGACAGAAGGAACAAGAAATATTTGGAGGCTTTATGTACCAGTTTTAATTTTGGTAAAAAATGAAAAACATGCTTACTTGGTATGTAATGTAGTTAAGATTCTCTCAGAAATGGCTTTCTGAAGGACCTGGGAGCCATTCCTTTAAAATGTAATCAAGAAATATAGCATCCCTATCTCCTCGTCTCTGTCAGAGGGTCAGAGCCTAACTTCAGAGGGTCCATTGCTCCAAGATGTAAAACTACCTCCCATCATAAAGATATGAGATGCTTTCCTTTGAGATTTTCCTTTGGCTAAAGCAAATTAGCAAACACAGATGGACACCATAATTACCAGGTGAAGTTAAGATGGACTATGCATGACACATGGTGCTGTCAAGTCATCTTACTTGAGGACTAGTTATTGTTCACCTTGAATATGTGGTTAATGGGCTGTATGTTCTTGGCTACATAAAAGGGGAAGATTTCTTTCTGTCTTCGCAATCCCTTAGCAGACTGACTGTGATGCACTTATATTCTGGCTTAATGTTCATTCAATAATAAACTCTATTTCTACTTTTGTGAAAAGTTTTCTGGGTTGGCAGAAGGTTTTGTCTTGGATTTATATTTCTCCAATATATTTGCTATGTTTGCATGTGCTATATAATATAACCCTCTGAACTATGCATTTTTATGTCAGTGTTTTGAAATAGAAAGTTTAAGTTCAGAGAAATTGACTTACCAAAGTTCATATAACTTATAAATGAAGAATATAATTTGAACTTTTATTTTTTTTTTTAGCTCCACAGTCTTTTATTTCATTGTGCCACATTTCTCATAAGCAGACATATCACTTATTTATATGTTGTCGTACTGCATTCAATAACATTGACTTGTTGTTGACATGAGAATTACTAAGGTTTACTTGCTAAATGTGCTCAATTGACTTATGGGCCAAGTCAGATGGAAGACAATTCTCTTCATTTATGCCTGGAGCAATAGTGAGGAGCATATTTATCTCCAAAAGTGTGAATTCAAGTCCTTTATTTAAAGTACCTAGAGTGCAAAGCAACCATAAACAGTTGGAATACTACCTGTTAAACTAATACCTTATTTAAAATTTTTTTCTAACCTTCTTTACCAATGTAAACAAACCAAAACTTAGTACCTGGTGTTTGTGCTTTCTTGTTTTTTTTGGTTTGTTTGTTTTTTTTTGCCTCAGGTTCTGCATTCAAATAATGATATCTTTGGTAGTACTCATGAATTTAAATAGCATTTCCTGACTAAAGAAATCCTTGTAAGAACTAAACACTAATGTTTATTAAGATAAAACATTGTTATATGTAATTGATTTTAAATTATTCTAGTACCCACATTTTTAATATTTCTTTTCTATTTCTCTCTGACTTTTCTCTTTATGCCTTTGAAAAAGAGTTTTGTTTTGTATATTCTTAAGTTCATATGAATTCAAAATGTTGAAGTATGTTAGCTGCTTTTTTATTGAAGTATAGTTGATTTACAATATTAGTTTCAGGTATAAAACATAGTGATTCAATATTTTCACAGATTATACTCCATTTACAATTATTCCAAAACAATGGCTATATTTCCCTGTGCTGCAACAAGGGTATATTATCTGCTTCTTGCAGTTTTCAAAAAGTCCTACAAGAGAGGTGAACTCTTGCTAGAGCTAGCCTTTCTGCAGATGGAAATGGCAAAGTCTTCATCTTATAAAGCACCTGCCTCAGGTGAGGGCTTTGCAAGGTGTCCAGGCAAGTGAAGTCTGGCTCTCCATCAAGAAGGTGGGATCTGCTACAATTGGCCGAGGGGGTTCAAGTTTCTCAGGTTCTTTCACGCAAATGAGTCTTTCCCAGGTATCAGGGTCTCACTCTCTATTAGGGTCCTGGTTTTGATGCAGAAGTCCTGCTGAGGCTATCATTCATCTTGTAGGTGTCCTACCAGTACCCTTAAAGCCTGAACCTGATATTTTCCCCACACTTGGACCTGCAAAGGGTCTTAAATATTGCTATGAGGCTTTCTGATTTTCATAGTATGCCTTGAATTGAGTTGAATAACCCAAACATGTCTTTGCTTTAAAAAAAATAAGCTCTAAAAACAGTTAACCAAAGGCAGCCAATTCTATAGACCTTATTACCATTGACCCCAAACCTTTCAAGTGCTATCCCTACCTCATAAACCAGTGCTTCACTTTCACCTGTAACTTGTCCTAATCTGCAGAGGATTAGAGTGTTATAATTATGATGCTTCTGCAGCCAGTTCTGATCACCACTCCACCTGTTGACAGCACTGGGGTCCTGATTGCCAGCTGACCTGTTGGTCACTGAGAGCAACCAAGGATCCTAACCTGAGGGCTCTCTCAAACTAAGGATCTCCTGTCTAGGGCCACTCTCTAGACCAGCTATCTTAACCTGGGTCCCCCCAAAAGCAGAACCTGAGACAAAGCCTGCCTTTCAGGTAGGTTAATTTAGAATGTACTTCCAGAGACCCAGAGATGGGGGGGATGGGAAGAATAAATCAAGAAAGGAAGGAAAGTATATCCCAAGTAACATCTTTGGGCTGGTTACTGCTGTGGAAAAGTGGGACTCAGTTCTGTTGGGGACCCTTGGAAAAATGGTGTGGATTTTTCCACTTTCCATTCGAAACATGTGAGGTTAACATTTATCAAAAAGTCCCTCTGTTAGTTTTCTCTTGCTGCTGTAAAAGATTACCACAAACTAGCAGCAACACTCATTTACTATCTCTTTCATATATCAGAAATCAAGGTATTGGTAGGGCTGTAGTCTTCTCTGGAGATGCTAGGAGAAGCTATCTCCCTGTTCATTCAGGTTTCTAGCAGAATTCAGTTCTTTTTATTATTTTCAGAAGATCCAAGTTTCCACCAATATCATTTTTCCACAACCTGAATAATTTCCTTTAGCATTTATCATAGTGCAATTATATTGGTAATAAGTCTTCTTAGTTTTCTTTTACCTGGAAATCTTTAGTTTGCCTTCATTCTTGAAGGAAAATATCCTGTATATCTAGGATAAAGATATCATAGAATCCTTGTTAGACACCCCCCGCAAAAAAAAAAAAAAAAAAAAAAAAAAAAAAGTTTTCAGCCCCCCCCCAAAAAAAAAAAAAAAAAAAAAAAGAAAAAAGTTTTCAGCACTACAGAGAGATTTTCTCACTCTTCATGGTTTCTGATGAGAAATCAGCCATTAATTGGATCATTTGTCCCCTGTATATAACGTTTTTTCTTACTGCTTTCAAGAGTTGTTCCTTATCTTTGATTTTCACCATTTTGACTATGATGAGCCTCATAACAGGTTCTTTGTGTTCTGCTTGATGTTTAATATCTTCTTTTTGAAAAATACTATATTTCAATAAATTGAGAAATTTTCAACTGTTATTTTATATTTTTTCTACCTCACTTTCTTCTCCTGGTATATCAATTACATGTATATTAGATCATTTGGTACCATCTAATCAGTTCTTGAGACTATTTTTTTTCTCAATCTTTTATCTCCATGTTCTTTGCCTTGAACAATTTTCTATTTCTTCCACTCACCAAAAGTTTTACTTCATTGGTGATAATTATAAGAGCCATTTAAAATTTCTTATAGTTAGCTCCAACATTTGTTCATCTCTGGGTCAGACTTGACTTTTTTTCCTTTTCTCCTTTGTATTTTCTTGGTTTTTCTCATGTTGGATAATTTTGGATTGCATTCAAGATATTATGAATGTTGGAAAGACTCTAGCTTCTGTTATCTGTGATAAGGATCAGTTCCTTTGCAGCAGGTACTTGGCTTGTCTGGATTTGAACTATAAGCTCTGCTGCATGAGTATCAGATCTGGTCTCAGTTGAGAGCTTTTGTCTTTAATTCAGGTGCTTTGAGCCTATTCTGCTTTGAGCATGTTCAGGTTCAATTGGAGATACTGACAGAAGAGTTTGGGGATCCCCTTTATGGTTTTTGCCACTTCAGAACTGCCACACTTCCTTCAGAGTTTGACATTGCCTAGCTTCACTTTTCTGGTTCCCCAGACCAGAGTGAGTGAGACTTTCTCCATGTGAGACCCTCTCACCACTGTGTGTTCCATGTGCATGTATTTAGTCCTAGGTTAAGGCCACAAAAGATGGAAACATACTCATGGAGCATACCATATTCCCCATTCCAAGTGAGTGTGCACTTTCCACCAGACTCTGTTATCTTCGTTCTCCAGTACCTTCAGATATTTGCTTTTTGTATTATGTCTAAGTTTTATAGTTGTTTTCTGCAGAGGGGTCCTTAGTAGCCTTAGTGTCCTACTTGAAAGTGAAATTTCCAGTGAAATCTGGTCCTGGGCTGTTAGAGACACAGTGGTCATCGTTTGTTCCCTTTTTACTTCCCTCTCAGAAAGAGACAATATTCTCAGGAGTATGGGCTCTCTGCACACTGGTGATCCCTCTATGCAAAGAAGACATGGACACCACATGCTAGTGGGTTCACTCTTGATATTTAGGCTCAAATTCTACAAGTACAAAAATATTCTAGTTGGTATTCAGCTGCCTTAGTAGTAAAACCATAGTCCTCATTCATTCATTTATTCATTTCCCTTATTTAACAAATACTGAGTGTCTACTATGTGCCTGGCACAACACTGTTATTTTGAGTTATGACAGTGAACAGTATATACATGGCCTCTGCTATTACAGTTAATGTTCTATCAGGAAAGACATTATAATTAATGAGATATAAGATATAATAGGGAGAATACATGTTGTTATAGAAGCCCACCTAAAGGATTTATAATTTAGCTAAGTTGTCTAGTGATGGTTCTATGCTGAAGTGATAAAGTTGATAGCTGAAAGGCAACTTGGAACTATCCGAGTAAAGAAGAAGAAGAAGAAAGGAAAAAAATAGCACATACATAGAGCTTATTTGCAAAGGCCCTCAGGAAAGTAAAAATATAGAAGATTCAAATACATAAAAAGAAAAAGAGTGGTATAGCATAGAGTATGGGGAAAAGGGTGGTGAGATATGTGGGGTTAAAAGGACTGGGGAGTAGTGGGCAGGTCGTGATGTGTCATGTAATATATGTGTGCTGGGTGTCTTCCAATATGTCCCTTACTCTCTGCACTGGAGGTCAACATGTATGGATTATATCAATGGTTCCTGTGCCTGTAGTTTCTGCCAGTGAGGACCCCAGACAGTAGACTGGAAGGCAGGAGGAGAGTGAAATCAGGGTATTTATTTCCCTACTGTCCTTCCTATGAAATAGGCTTGAAGTCCTTGTGTTCCATAGCTTGAAGTCCCTCCTAATCTCAAGGAGGCTTCCTCCACCTGATTGTTTTCTCTCTTTTCTGCCTAGGGATAACAATGATCCCAGACTCCTAAATGCTCTGCAAAGTCAGGGAAGCAGAACTGCTATGGATATTATGAAATAAGGGATTTATTATAGGAATAAGACCTTCCACAATGATGGGAGAAGCTGGGGAAATAATGGTCCATGGGGAGAGTTAGAGGATTAGAGAAAAGTCATAAATCAGCCCTTCTGAAGCACTGGTGCAGGTGTGTAAATCAAAACTTGTCAGGCAATCTGGGATGCTAGTCACTTTCAGCTCGTGGACTGGGGTGATGGTGGAGCCCTGGGGGAAAAGTTTGCATTTAACAGGGATCCTGAGGTTGCAGTTGGGAAGGACAGCTGGAACTGGGGCAAGGACCAACTGGGACCCATCTGTACCTCTGTATCTGTCCTTTACCACTGTAAAACACTTGCCGTCGGATTGTAATGGCCTCTGCCTCACTTATGTCTTCCAGATCTCAAAATAATCTTTTTTTTGGGGTCAACTCACATCCATAACCGTACAGTGAAGGAGATTCTGAAAAATGTGGTCCTAGCTTAGCCATATTGACACGATGCAATCCCACCACACTATTCCTTATGGTTTCCTTATGTTACACCCTATAGTACCTAAATAAGTCATTACTTATAAGATCCACCTGAAATGATACTAATTTGAATGTGTCATGTCTTTCCCATTGAGACCCTGGATGATACACCATTAAAGTGTGCTTGGATTTATTCTCAGGAAAATTGAAAACTATTGGATTTCAAGCAGAGCAATAATGGAACAGAGTTGTATGTTGAGAGATTATTTTATTTTTATTTATTTATTTATTTTAACATCTTTATTCGGGTATAATTGCTTTACAATGGTGTGTTAGTTTCTGCTTTATAACAAAGTGAATCAGTTGAGAGATTATTTTAGATGCAGCATATAAATAATGAAACAGAGGACTGAGGCTGTGTTGGCTATGAATGGAATTGAAAAAATTCAGAGGCACAGAGATCAAGACCACTTAGGAATCTCTTGCGATTATCCATATGAATGGCCATGGTGATGAAGGAAACTGGGCAGATTTAAAAGTGATATCAGGTAGAATAAGTGGATTTGATGACTAATGAGGGTGGTGTTTCTGTGCAGACTTACATAAAAGGTACCACTGAGGGATATAGTTGTCACATCTAATAGAAACATTCATAAATACAAGCTGATATGAATGAAAATACAATTCTAGAAAAGTGCGCATAACATATTGTAAAATGTACAAAAATGTAACTGCTTGTATATTCTTAAGCCCCCCTTTCTGCTGATAGTAGAAGAGAAAGGAAAACTTGCCAGTTACCTTTCCTTAGAGGTAACTCTTCTGGCCTTCAGCAGTCTGTTTCAATTTAACTGAACATCCTTTGGGTAAACTCTTCTCTAGGTCTGTCTCTCCCCTGCTTTGTGCCTCCCAACTTGTGGAGAAAACTTGTGGAAAGCTTCACCATAGCGTTAAGGGAGGGGGCATGTTAGTCTTCTCTGAGGGCTCTGGCTGACCTTGACTACAGTCACTGAAGCAAAGTCTGGGCTTGTATAAGTTCTAGCATGCTCTTTTGTTACAGGCAAGGTATGACGGCTTTTTCTACAGTGTTCTTGAAAGCATGGTTTAATCCCTGAAGCCTGGCTGAAGCACCATCTGACCAAGCATTTAAGTTTCTTTGTCTTTCTGCTTCAATGCCACTTTTGTCCTTTGTTATGATGAAGGAGTTTCCACAGCCACTCACGGACATTTGAGATAATCTCGATTCTTTTAACATGGCACAGAAGATCAGAGAAACTTGAGTTCAATCTTCCAGGACCATCTATCTCGATGCATTTCTGTCCTTGGAGCTCTTACTCCTGTGTCATATTGTAAGGATGTATATCACCAGCTTGACAATCTGACAATTCCCCAGATGTTTTTTCTCAACAATGTCTCTCCCCAGAAACTCAGGGTTCATAATTCCCCTAGTCTTATCCTTCCATATCTCTTTACAATCCAAAATGCACAAGATTTCTACTTCTTCTTCCTGTCAAGTAGGAACTTTTCCTTTGTCATATTATCTATCCTTTCAAAAGTAGTACTTTAAGAAACGAATGAGCCAAATAACTTTTGGGTTTAAATATATAAAGGGGAGACTTCCTCTGTAAACATGGCCTAGCTTCAAGACTATTAGAGATAACTATGGACTGAGGAAATTAAATTTGCAACCAAAAGCTGAGTAATACTGCCTTTGTTTTAAGCTATATTTATTGGTCTTTGCACTGATGTAAGGAGTGTCCTTGGGTCAATAGTTGAAGTTTCCAAAAGGCAAAGGGAATAAAAATTCTGAGTTTGATATATAAAAAATAAACAAACACCTTCCCATTCAGGATATTGGTGTAATCTGTCATACAGCATTGTTAGTCAGAAGCATGTGGAAATCAATAGAGAATTGGACAGTTGAAATAATGGATATATTTGGCCCCATCTCTATAAAATCTGTAGAGTTTTGATGCTATAACACCCAGTATTACTTACTTCATTTAAATTTAAACATCTTTCTTTACTGTATAACAGCAAGTAGATGGCTTTTAGCTTTGTTCCCTGGCTCATGTGGAATGGAGACAGAAGGAGTTTTTATGTTAGATACTGCCTGACACTTAGCTCTTTCCCGCTTTTAGCTTTGTTCCCTGGCTCATGTGGAATGGAGACAGAAGGAGTTTTTATGTTAGATACTGCCTGACACTGAGCTCTTTCCCTGGACTAGAAGGAAGTATTATAAAACAAATCTATGGAAGAAAAGGCAAGAAACCTCTCTTAGGTATTGACTTAGAACATTTACTGAGGCAAATGTTGCTGCATTTAGAAAAAGAAAATCATTTATTTCAAAACTTAGATATGAAGGCTAGTATGTTCACTAGGAAGTGTTTGTTTCTCCTTTGTGAGTTGCCATTCACATGGCACACAAAGTAATCTCCCAGAGAAGAGGGGACGGGCAATAAGCACCAGATTCTGAAAACCTTAGCTATGAGATATTATCCCCCTACTTTGAAGGTTTTTCTTGTTGACATTTAATGATTCTGAAGGTTTACTGGTTACTTTGTCATTCTATAATTCAATCAAGTTGAGTTAAAATATTTAAATATGCCAGAAACATATATCAATGAACACTGCTAAGGGGTAGAGAGAGGGTGGAAGGTCTTTCCCTTTTGGAAGAATTCAGATGCCCTGGAGTATTAAAAGTCATTATTATAAAAACTCTGGAATTCTTTCCAGCTGGTCTTTGTGATACTGATATAAGCTAAAGGATTACTGAAAAATAGAGATGTCTCTAAAGCAATAGGTCTTTGTAACTTAGAATGGGAACTCTGATGCCTCAGAAATGAACTAAGAAAGAAATAAAGACATTGGAATCTTCATTTGAGTTATTTGTTGAGCATGGTGCTACCCATGGGGTGGGTTAGCATTCATAAAAGATGTTTCTCCCTGACATGCTTGCGTAAGGAAGACATTGCTTACTATGATTATATTTTTCACTGGTTTCTCTCAGACATTGTTTTCATCTCCAGAACATTTGTTTGTCCCCAAATGACTTCTAAAATATGTGGATTTTCAGAATTTGGGAAAACTCAAGAAATTTTAAAGCCAATACTTTATAGGAAGGGCATAGGACAATAAGGAAGATAAGTTTTAGGAAGTGTAAGAGAAGATTGAGAAGCTATGCTGAGCCACTTGGTACAGAAATATACTGAAACATTGAAATTCCATCTCTAAAATGACCTTGGGATTATAACTTTAGAGTATATATTTCTAAATAGGGGACAGCTCATTATGCTGGGCTAGAATAAGAGACTGATGCCAACTGTGAGGTAATTGGTTGAGATCACTGTCAACATTGTTTTGCCCAGGCAGTACTTTTCAGGTCCATGTGATTTAATAAAAATATCAACAAAATACCAGGACTACATTGGATACAGTGGGAATGAGAATGGATTGGTGAGAGGGTTGAATGTCTCTTTCTCCCCCTTTTGCCATGCACGTATCAGCCCTGGAAGCCTGTGTTTGATGACCCATTTTGATAGGCAGTGATGGCAGTAGTTTGAATGATGACTAACACCATGACACTCAGCAACACTTTAAGTCCCCTCTATTTCACAGATGGGAAGGTATTCACTTGTTCCTGGCTCTCACTTGAATGGCTATTTCATATTCGTAGACAGGTATGACACCCCTATTACTTATGTTTAGATGCCAGTAGCAACTCACTATTTTAAACTAGTTGACAGAGAAAATATTTGCAAATTCTAAAATGTGTCTTGTCTTTCAGTTGCATTAAGCAGATGAAGAACATTGTTGCCTTAAACATGGGAATTTTCTAACACATGCATGAATTTTCAAAATTATACTAGTATCCTGGAGTTCTACCACATGCTTGATACCATGTTACATCTGTTCTTAGAAAGTGAAATTATCCCTTTAAAAAAAACAAAAAAAATAGTCCCAGTATGAAGACAGTAAATTAATAGATATTCAGGGGCCAGAAGAGCACCAGAAGGCAGATGCATGGGGTCGAGAACATGTTTTACGGACAGCTTTGATAAATCAGCAACTGAAAAGCCTACAAATTAGAAGTCCTGCGGGGACTAAAAACACTATCTGACATACTATTAAAACTAATTTGTTTATGTTAAGGAAATAAAGAATAATTATAGACAAAGCTAACAGAAACTGCCATCACAGGCTTAATTAAATGCTTCCCGTGACATTTTGCAAATTATTTGCCAATTGGTGCTGTGCTGATGGAAGTGGCTGGTGTGGTCAGTTGACCATTTCATTGTTGTTCTTTACTGTTCTTGCAGTTGTTATGTTAGCACACAATCCTAGAGAAAAACTTGCTTGTTCTGAGGGAGAAGACCATGTATTCCCTTCGTTATTAACTCTTTTTTCCCTAAATAATCATACAGACATCATATTACTCCTTGTAATCTTTTCGGATTGGGAAATGTGCTTCAATATAGTGGTTTGGTTGTTGATCAACTGTGTTCACTTGGTCCCCTTGCTCATGATTCTAATATCAAATAAACTCTTAGTTAAATTGCTTCTGGTTTTAATGATCAGAGGCACTTCAAGTTGAATCAACTAATTAAGTACTCTCACGGCCTCTGGTTTACTCATGGCTTCTATTGCTAACTGCTTCTGTGTACTACCCTATCTTAGTATATAAACATTTGGGATATGCCAGCAGCCACCAACTTCATTATCTCTAAATATTGTGTGTTCAGAATCTCCAACACAGAGATGTTATTCGGTTTGTTAGACATTTTTACCCTGTTGGGCAAATCTGTCATGCCAGAACACTTCAGATGCTACTGGCCATAAAGATATTGGCTGCCTATGGGAGAGGCTTAGATCTCTGTTTTACTCTGCTGTGGCTAGGATGGTTGAGTCACATAGTCAGTCTACCTTTTAAGGAGCTCCGAAAATGCACATAGAGCATAATAGACTCCTTCTTAATACCCACAGAAATGTAAAATCCTGCATCATAAAGGACAGCTTCCACAGTTGTTTGCCATGTTTTAGATCCTGAACTAAGTACATCATACATCTTGAGACATACCAGTCTCATAACAGGACAAAGTATTATTATAAACAAGGAAGTTTAGCCTGAGGAAGGTTAAATAATATACCCAATGGTATAATATCAGTAAGTGATACAGCCAGTACTTGAACTATATTCCAGGTAATTTATAATCCTAATTTCCTTGCCTACCACACTATGCTGTATCTGAGGTTATGGGAAAGTAGAGAGCTAAGAGGAGTTGGCTATGCTTTTGCTACCAATTTGCTAGACATATCACTCAAAGTCCTTTAATATGTAAGTTCTCTCATTTGGAAGAGTTTGCTGTGGTCAGGCTGTGGTCTTTAAAAGAGAATCTATATGAAGATTGAGTGAGAGTTTTATATAAAGCCTCTAATACAGTTCTTGGCACAAAATAGGCCCTCAGTACATTATTATCGTTGGGGTCGTCAGTCTACTACTTTCAGGTAAAATTAAATGATGCATAGATAAGCTCCTTTACAAAGGCACAGCACAGATGCAGCCATACCCATTGAAATCCTCCTGTTTCCAGTGGCTTGTTTTTATTTTATCATTGATCGTTTCTCTTTCTCCCCTCTTTTCTAGGCTGGACCTTTAGGTATATGTAGCTGAGTTGTGTTCCTTTCCTAATAATAATATATCACTGGGGTAATGGAGAAGGAACTCTGTAGAGTGCTTGTTGGCATAAAAGGACTTTTATCCTTAAATATGTCCTCAAATAGGAAAGGTAAAACAAGCTGATTGTGTGATGGAGAAATTAAATTAAATCATTAACTCTTCATTTGTCCAACCAGTATTAATACTTGCCACGTGCTAGATGCTGCGAGCACATTATACAGTAATGTGTAATCTGTTACCTGAATGTGAAATCTTTTTGATTCTGATGCAAAGAGTCTTCAGCTTATCATAAAACTAAGCTGACTTATTGGTTAATTATTATTTCTAGCTCATCATTTTTATACAGGGTCCCAACACAGGGACTCATCACCTGTGACTCACAAATTGAAAATTCTACAACATATAGTATATTGTGGGTGATTTATAGTATCTCTTCCCATCAGCCACAAGAAAAACTGTAAGCAATAAAGATGCTCATATAAGAAACAAAAAGTATATAATAAAAAAATTAAGAGCCATATACAGCAAGTGCTAACTTGGTTATTTTCACATTTTGAGGACTATAGATAATTCATATAAATGGGCATGTTTTTATTCTAATTATTTATGCTTCCAGTTCCAAGGGGTTAGTCTTTTAAAGAAGGTATATAATTGAGGCCTGAGGAACTAGGCAACATATTTTTCCAAGCATTACAGGGCTTTAGAATATGTTAAGAATCAACACAATTAAACTTCGAGATATTACTGCCTTGCTGCTTTAAAAATGAGCTATTTTTTAAAATACACCCAGTGAAGCACTTTTTTAAAAGCAATTCTGCTTATCTGTAAAATGTACATTTTAGGTTTGATATCAAGGTTTGAGCTAGTTGTTTCTACTTATTAAAATGGAAAATGATTCAAATCTTGGTTTGCATCAAATAATTCAATATGTTACATGTAGCTAGGACTGAGATTTACATCAGTGAGAACATGTTCGAAAAGGGTGAATTTTGATTAGGTCCCAAGAGGAAAAGCACTTCAGGATCTGTTTGTGTGTATGTGTGTGTTTACACTTACACTTACATTTGTATTAAAATTCATAGGCTCTTATGTTCTTGTTTGTTAAAATGCAACGGATTCCGTAATCTTGGGAGCTCTATTTTTATACAGGAATTAGAAGCCAATTGTATAGATACAGCAACATGTTATGTTGAAGCAGTCACTTTACTTTTGGAGTTCTGGACAAGGTGAATGCACCAAAGGAGAAATAAAGTATCATGACCCCAACCACACACAACACTCTTGTGTTCTTTGGCTCCCATAGAAGATAATCAGAAAGGGCAGAGAAACTCTCTAAATAATAGAAGCCATTTCTTCCATATCAATTGGAAAGCCTTATTGTATTTGTGCCCAGCAATTGTGCTGATCAATGAAAAGAGACAGTTTTTTGGTTAAAGCAATCATTGATACTTTAATGAAATAACTGTTATATAGAAGATACGGCATTGAGAAATGGGCTCTGAACTTATGAAATTTATAGTTTAGCTGAGAAGACGAGACAGGTAGGGTTGACATTAATTATACATAGTATATGCTAATTAGTGAACACATAGCTTGGACCAGTAGGTCCTAAATATCATTAGAAGCATCAGGAAATGTTTTCACTCTTCTCCCTCCTTCCCGCCCTTCCTCCCTTCTCTATGGAGACTTAAGTTTTCTCCAAAGAAGAACATTCTAGTCTCCTGGCTGGCCACCAATGTTCCTAGAACTGGCTGGTGGTGGATGGGGAGAGGGGAGTTGGGGAGGCCTCATCCTTCATTATGAAGACTTTCATATATTCCTTTTCTTGTCAGTTAGGGGCCTTTTCCCTGAACTTGCCTATGCCTGTTGTCATAAAATCTGGAGCCTCTGTAGTTCAATCCTCCAGATCTACATCTAATCATTTCCTTCAGGAGTTGGGGAAGAATAGTTGCTTCTTGCTTGGGAGTGGGTGAGAGGCTCTCAAGTCTAACTAGACTTTCAAATAATATCTGATACCAGCATTTTGTGTTGTCTTTGCCTATATGCCTGTTGATTCCAAATCCTGGAATCAATCTATATGCCTGTTGATTCCAAATCCTGAGCTTCTCTGGGATTCTATAGGATGAATCAGATTGCTTCTTGTATACAACTGTTGACAGCACAATTACACCTAAGTCAGTTTTATTCTTTTATTGTCCATCTTGCAAAATTTTGGTGACCTCCCTTGTCTGTTATCTACCCTCTAGTTCATTTTCCTTTTGGATTTATACTTTTAGTTCCTTTACTGTAATTTTAGTGAAATTTCTGAAGTAAGCCTAGATAATAGTTTACATTACAAGTTACTGTGTTTAACAGAATATCTCATAGTTTTCATTGGACCTCTATGGAAGTATCTACTTGGCTTCCAGAGAATTAGACCTGGATTACAGTATCTGAATTCTATAGTTGTGTTTTCTGTCTTGTGATACATATTTTCACTTCTCTTAAGTATTTAGAGGATGGCTTCTTAAATATCCCCAAGTCACTCCCAGGTAGGTTCTTTCCAACTGGCTGTTGATGAGACTTACATTCCCATCCTCCACTGTCTTGAATGTCATTCTTACACCTAAATAGGCCAGTTCCAACCATCCTTGATGTCAAATGGCAGGGAGGAGGCTTTGTGTGTTGCTCATATTCTTAGTTCAGTTAAAGTCATGAAATGGCTTAGAAACTTATTCCTTAGCCAGTTAGGGTCAACAGATGCCCCAATTTTACAAGGTGTCAATAGAACTGGAAAGGAGAAAGTAGTTCCTATGGTAGCAACCCATTTTGTAGGTAATGCAGAGAGAAGAATGGAAACAAAGTTAGGTTCTTTTAATTTCTGGAATTGTGGCCCCACAGTTGACTTCTGTAAGTTGTTTTCTGCTTTGTTGCATATTCATACATCCTTTTCTCTTTCTAAACAAGCATTCTCTAAAATTATTTAGGGTCTGTTTTATATATATATGTGTATATGTGTGTATATATGTATGTTATGAACGTGTGTGTGTATAAATATTGGCATGTGAATTAACCCAAAGCACACACTAAGGTCTTTAATATACTTTCCTATTGGTCTTACTGGGCTTCTTGGTTGTAAAGAGATCCTGTCTATATTTTACATCTTTTCTTCCAAAGACAGACATTAACCCAAGCTTGTATTTGTTAGTACAAGCTCGAGCTGACATTGAGGTTCACAATTCAAGATAATTATCGGGCTATTAGAAGGTGGGGATCAGTGGTTTTAGTGTTAGTGACATGAACAAACTCCAACCTAAGTGAAAAATATTCTGGGAGGTTAGTTTTTATGAGGGAGAGGAGTATATAGGGGGTGAGTAAGAATATTCTTACCACAAAGAGGCATAGTCCAAGTGCTTCTTGAGTTCAAGGACTGTGTCTAATTTATCCTTGTATCCCTCAAAACCTTGAACATAATAGATGTTCAATAAATTGTTAAATAAGTGGAATAATAAAAATATTAGTGAGGTGGTTCCTGCCTGTCGGAGCCTCTTCCTGAGCCTAGCCTTACAGGAACTCAGACAAGGCTCAGACAATGACAGCTTTGGGTTTTGTCCCAGCATATGGCACAAAATGATAAAGTAGAGTTTTCTAGTGGTATTCTCTTAATTCTAGGCCTTGGTGATCCATAAGGATGGTTTTTGCTGTGCTGTCAGTAATTTTTTTCCCCCTACCTGCATAGCTACACTCCTATAATATCCTCAAATGAGACACTTTCTCATTGTCTGCATTAAATACTCTGTTTGGCCAACATTCATGTATACTTTAAAACTGCTAGGCATCCCAAATGATAGATGAATTAAGACAGAATTAAAATATGCTTTAGTAAGTTCATATATTTTAATCATTTCAGCTTGTTGTTTTTCTGGTCGTTTACTAATGTGGTTTGATTATTCTTGTATCCTGGGGCTGTTTTAATGAAGAGCAATTTTTAGAAACTCAAGAAAATAAACAGATAAATTGTCTTTGCATAGCTCTGCATCAGATTAAATGTTTGTCACTGGAAATTCAGTTCTTGCAAGAAGTAAATGAAATGCTCTGATCTCTGCTCATAAAAATCAAGAATGAAGATGTCTCTTCACTGAGACCCGTGGCTCTCTGGGAGGTGAGAGCGTGGGCAGCAGCAGCAGTTTTTATTACAAACATCCTCAATTCTCTACCCCACCCGCAATTAGCAGGTTGCCTGTTCAGAGTGTGCTGTCAGCCCATTAGTCCACGTCAGCTCTGAGTTGGGATGTATCTGCGAAACAAGAAGTTATGACATTTTGCTTTCGTCTCATCTTTTTTTTTAAATTGTTGTTTAGAGGAAAATGTTCATGATTATTTTTATACTAATAGAATCATAATTCCATTTGGTATATGATTCAGAATCTCTAGATCTCATTTCCCCCTCCATTCTCTTATACATAAAATAAGGTTGGTAGTATTATCCATTCAGAGTCAAATAGGAATATCAAAAATCCAGCAGTTACCCATTTCCTGTCAGTTTTCTATCTAGAACAATTAAGGTAGGGGATGTGTCTCTTTACAACTACCTGAGCAAATTTTAATTAGCAGAGCTAAATTAGATGAGTGAAGATGAACTGGAAAGAAGAGGTTGCCTGGGAATATTCCTTACGGTTCCAAAACTTGAGAAGTAATCTCCTAGAAGCAGTTTGTGGTTCTATCTAGCACACAAATTTATTTACTTGGTATTATCGCTCCCCCTGTGGCCCTCAAGTTGAATGTCACATTCTCAGCCTTTCACAATGTTCTTTCTCTATTTTAAGTTTGACTTAGTCACTCTGTGACATTCTAACACTGCAGAACAAAACTTTCTAATGTCTCTATAGTAGTTAACCAAGAAATGAAATGAAGGTTTAGCCAAAACAGAAGAATGTGTACTCATACAGACAGATGGACTATATATATATATATATATATAAACCAGTTAGGGCTAGTGAGAATTTCAGAGTCTGTTTCAAATTCTTGAAAGCTTTTTTTCAAAGGGCTATAATGACTTTCATTGCAGCTTTTGTTGCCTTTCCTCATTTTGAATTGTTCATTTCTGGCAGGTCTAATTCCTACATGCATTCCTGTAGTTGCATTTAATAATCAAAGGGTAACTTTCATTGTAGATGTGTGGCTCCCATCTCCTTTGAAATTACCTAAACTTCTAGATATAGATGAATTCCTAAAATAATTCATGGACTTCTAAAAGCATGTGTTTGGTATGTTAACTGCTAATGGAAAGTACTGAAACACTGGCTAGAGCAGAGGACTTGCCCTGCTGTCACTGACATCAGGATAGAAGACAAAGGGTATTGTAGCTTAGTCTTTATTTCAGCAACTTGATTGTAGCCCCAAGGAAATGTCCTCATTATTACTGTGTCTTCTACAAGGTGTAAAGAGACAAGGGAATGCTGAGATTCTCCTTTTAAATATTGAATAATAGCTACCATTTTTTCACCATGACTTTGTGAAAAATTAGATTTTTTTAATCTCTGAAGCATGGAATGCCCTGTATTTGTTTTCTTACTAGGTTTCCCTTGTCCCATTACTTGGAGTGGAAATGTATATTTTACCAGCCATTAGCAGTGCTTCTGAGAAAGAGTTTTAGAAATAAAGGTTGGAAAAGTTAGTAATTAGAACTAGAATCTCTGACCTTACAGCATGTATCCATTTCAATATAGGGTTAAAAAAAAGGAGTTGTCAGGTGACTATGCACCTCTTTCTTTGTTCCTCTGGTTTCTGGAATAGAGAGACTTTTTAGATAAGATAAAATAGCTTAGATTTCTTTCACCATTTTCTTCCCTGTCCACATAAGGAGAATGAGAGGAAAATATGATAGTACAAGTATTTTCAGAGAGGATTCTTTCTCTTTGATAATTTTACCATTTTTTAATGTTTATGCCTAGTCTATAGGGCATATGTGTTGCACATTATATCCCTATGGTGTAGCATTGTGTGCCACACATTCTTGGTAAGTATTTGCTGAGTGCTGAAGAAAATGATAATGATGATCACAGAGATTCTATCTGTAAAGACCAACCCATGTTAAGAATCCTATTCTCATCTTTAGATTTTCTTCCTCTGAAACATTTTAACTAAAACAAAATATACCTAGTCTTCTGCAAATATATCTTGTTCTTTCCTGCTTCTGCTTTTTTTTTAAACTTATAATTGTCTTCCTTTCAGGCTCTATAATTCCTGCTTTTCCTTTAAGATTCAGCACAGAAATTCCCTTTTTCCATCAAGGTCTGTAGCCATATCATCTTGATCTTCCTCCTTTTAGCTGCTTAGAGAAGCCACAGTCTGAGGGGGGTCAGTTTTAGCTGGGGAAGTTCTTGATGGTTTGGTGAGGATACTCTGTGGGTTCCACATGGGGCTGTATTGCAGGGACCAGAGAGTGAAAATAATCCTTTCTAAGGTAGGATCTCCGTCAGGATTAAAAGAAACACTTTATTAAGTGGTATCTTAGTGTACCCTTGATTGCCCTTTTAGCTATTATCTCATAGTTTTTGTGGGGCAGAGTCTGGCCTTGGTTTAGATGGGTCCTCTGGCTCAGAGTCTCTCACAAGGCTATTCAACTCTTCTCCCATTTTTCAATTGGGTTATTATTTAGTTGTAAGAGTTCTTTTTATATTCTGGATACAAGTTCTTTATCAGATATGTGATTTGCAGATACTTTCTTCCAGGTCTTGGTTTGTTCTTTTATTTTCCTACTAATGTATTGTAAAGTACAAGTTTTTTCAAGTTTGATGAAATTCATTCATTGATAGTCTTCTTTTATGGATCATATTTTGGCGTTATATCCAACAACTCTTTGCCCGATATAAGTTCTCAAGGATTTTTCCGTGATGTTTTCTTCTAAATTATTTTATAGTTTTAGATCTTATATTTACGTGTATAACACATTTTGGGTTAGTGTTCATGTATAGTGCAATGTAAGGGTCCAAATTCATTCCCAGTATTGCTAATTTGTGTCATCTTTCTTTTTTTTTTTGGTTCATTCTATCTAAAAATGTTAATTTTGATCATCTTTTCAAAAGAAAATTAGTTTCCTTGATTCTTTTTTATAATCCACTGTTTTCCTGTTTTTTATTTAACCTATTGGTCTCTAGTCTTTATTGCTTCCTTATTCTATTTGCTTTGGGTTCAGTTTTTTGTTATTTTTGTAGTTTTATTTTTAAAGTGGGATCTTAGGTTATTGACTTGTGATCATTCTACTTTCCTAAGATAGGGGTTTCTACATACTCCTCTCTTAGCATTGCTTTGGTTCCACCCTGCAAATTTTTAATCTGTTTTGTTTTCATTTCAATTTAATTCAAAAATATTTTCTAATTCTATTTATGATTTCATCTTTGACACTTGTATTATTTAGAATTGTTTAATCTCCAAATATTTAAAGAGTTCCCAAAATTCTTTATATTGCTTATTTCTAATTCTGTTATGGTTGTAGAATGTATTTTGGATTATTTCAGTCATTTTAAATTTATTGAGACTTGTATTATGGACTGTCATATGGTCTATCACAGAAAGGCTTATATTCACTGAAAAGAATGTGTGTTTTGCTCTTATTGTGTGTAGTATTCTATAGATGTTAGTTAGGTCAAGTTAGCTTTATCCTTGCTGATTTTCTACCTTTTTGTTCTATCAATTGTTGAGACTCGGGTATTAAAATCTCCAACTATTATTGTTGGATTGCCTATTTTTTATTTCAATTATATCAATTTTTGTTTCATGTATTTTTGGGTTCTCTTGTCAGGCACAATGTGCTTGTGTCATTATGTTTCCCTAATGAAATAATATTTTATCTCTATGAAATGGCCATCTTTGATTTTAGTAATAGTTTTTGTATTAAAGTTTATTTTGTCTGATATTAGAATAGCATTCCAGCTTTGTTACAGTTACAATTTGTGTTGTATATTTTTTTGCCATCCTTTACTTTCAACCTATTTGACAAAATCCAACATCATTTCATGATAAAAATACTCAATAAGCCAGGAATAGAAGGTAACTTCTCAGCCTGATAAAGGACAACTCTGAAAAAAACAAAGGTATTATCATCTCTAATGCTTAAAGACTAAATGCTTCCCTTTAAGACCAGGAACAAGACAAGGATGCCTGCACTCACCACTTGTATTCAACCTTGAACTAGAGGGTTTAGCCAGGGCAATTAGATTCAAAAAAAAAAAAAAAGCATCTAGATTGGAAAGGAAGAAGTAAAATTACTTCTATCTGTTTCTATTCACAGATGATAGAACTGTTTATATAAAAATCCTAAAGAATAACTAAAAAGAGTTAGAACTAATAAACAAGTTCAGCTGGTTTGCTGATACAAGATCAATATACACAATTTATAGTATTTATCATGGTTTTAATAACATTTCAGAATGCTATTAAGAAAACAATTCTAATTCCATTTGCAAAACATAAAAAATAGGAATACATTTAACAAAAGAATTGGAAAAACTATACTCTTAAATAACTACAAAATACTGTTGGAAGAAATTTCAGAAGATCAAAATAATTGGGATAATATATTAATGGATTAGAAAACTTAATATTGTTTGTTAGGATGGAAATACTACCCAAATTGAACTACAGATTCAATACAATTCGTACCAGAATCCCAGATGACTTCTTTGTAGGTATTAACCAGATAATTCCAAAAACTCATATGGATTACCAGGGGCTCAAAATAGCTAAAAAATTCTTAATGAAGGAGAACATAGTTGGAGTACTCACAATTCCCAATTTCAAAACTTACTACAAAGTAAAATTGTGGCATTGGCATAACGATACACATTGATGAAACAGAACTGTGAGTCCAAAAATAAAGCATACATCTATAATCAAGTGTTTTTGTAACAAGGGTCCCAAGACCCTTTAATAGAGTAAGAAAAGTATTTTCTTTTTTTCCCATTATTTTGACCTATTTATAACCTTTTTTTTTGTTTTTTACATCTTTATTGGAGTATAATTACTTTATAATGGTGTTAGTTTCTGCTTTATAACAAAGTGAATCAGTTATACATATACATATGATCCTATATCTCCTCCCTCTTCTGTCTCCCTCCCTCCCACCCTCCCTATCCCACCCCTGTAGGTGGTCACAAACCACTGAGCTGATCTCCCTGTGCTATGTGGCTGCTTCCCACTAGCTATCTATTTTACGTTTGGTAGTGTATATATGTCCATGCCACTCTCTCACTTTGTCACAGCTTACCCTTCCCCCTCCCCATATCCTCAAGTCCATGCTCTAGTAGGTCTGTGTCTTTATTCCCGTCTTACCCCTAGGTTCTTCATGACATTTTTTTTTCTTAGATTCCATATATATGTGTTAGCATATGGTATTTGTCTTTCTATTTCAACTTAATTCACTTAGATCTATCCACCTCATTACAAATAGCTCAATTTCGTTTCTTTTTATGGCTGAGTAATATTCCATTGTATATATGTGCCACATCTTCTTTATCCATTCATCCGACGACGGGCACTTAGGTTGTTTCCATCTCCGGGCTATTGTAAATAGAGCTGCAATGAACATTTTGGTACATGACTCTTTCTGAATTCTGGTTTCCTCAGGGTATATACCTAGTAGTGGGATTGCTGGGTCATATGGTAGTTCTATTTGTAGTTTTTTAAGGAACCTCCATACTGTTCTCCATAGTGGCTGAACCAATTCACATTCCCACCAGCAGTGCAAGAGTGTTCCCTTTTCTCCACACCCTCTCCAGCATTTATTGTTTCTAGATTTTTTGATGATGGCCATTCTGACTGGTGTGAGATGATATCTCATTGTAGTTTTGATTTGCATTTCTCTAATGATTAATGATGTTGAGCATTCTTTCATGTGTTTGTTGGCAGTCTGTATATCTTCTTTGGAGAAATGTCTATTTAGGTCTTCTGCCCATTTTTGGATTGGGTTGTTTATTTTTTTGTTATTGAGCTGCATGAGCTGCCTGTAAATTTTAGAGATTAATCCTTTGTCAGTTGATTCATTTGCAAATATTTTCTCCCATTCTGAGGGCTGTCTTTTGGTCTTGTTTATGGTTTCCTTTGCTGTGCAAAAGCTTTGAAGTTTCATTAGGTCCCATTTGTTTATTTTTGTTTTTATCTCCATTACTCTAGGAGATGGGTCAAGAAGGATCTTGCTGTGATTTATGTCATAGAGTGTTCTGCCTATGTTTTCCTCTAAGAGTTTGATAGTTTCTGGCCTTACATTTAGGTCTTTAATCCATTTTGAGCTTATTTTTGTGTATGGTGTTAGGGAGTGATCTAATCTCATACTTTTACATGTACCTGTCCAGTTTTCCCAGCACCACTTATTGAAGAGGCTGGACTTCCTCCATTGTACATTCCTGCCTCCTTTATCAAAGATAAGGTGACCATATGTGCATGGATTTATCTCTGGGCTTTCTATCCTGTTCCATTGATCTATATTTCTGTTTTTGTGCCAGTACCATACTGTCTTGATTTAATATATTTAATAACAAAAAATCATTCAACTTCTTTTGCAAATATTTTCTCCCATTCTGAGGGTTGTCTTTTCATCTTGTTTATGGTTTCCTTTGCTGTGCAAAAGCTTTTAAGTTTCATTAGGTCCCATTTGTTTATTTTTGTTTTTATTTCCATTTCTCTAGGAGGTGCGTCAAAAAGGATCTTGCTGTGATTTATGTCAAAGAATTTTCTTCCTATGTTTTCCTCTAAGAGTGTGATAGTGTCTGGCCTCACATTTAGGTCTCTAATCCATTTTGAGTTTATTTTTGTGTATGGTGATAGGGAGTGTTCTAATTTCATACTTTTACATGTAGCTGTCCAGTTTTCCCAGCACGACTTATTGAAGAGGCTGTCCTTTCTCCACTGTACATTCCTGCCACCTTTATCAAAGATAAGGTGACCATATGTGCATGGGTTTATCTCTGGGCTTTCTATCCTATTCCATTGATCTATCTTTCTGTTTTTGTGCCAGTACCATACTGTCTTGATTACTGTAGCTTTGTAGTATAGTCTGAAGTCAGGCAGCCTGATTCCTCCAGCTCCATTTTTTGTTCTCAAGATTGCTTTGGCTATTCGGGGTCTTTTGTGTTTCCATACAAATTGTGAAATTTTTTGTTCTAGTTCTGTGAAAAATGCCAGTGGTAGTTTGATAGGGATTGCATTGAATCTATAGATTGCTTTGGGGTAGAGTCATTTTCACAATGTTGATTCTTCCAATCCAAGAACATGGTATATATCTCTCCATCTGTTGGAATCATCTTTAATTTCTTTCATCAGTGTCTTATAATTTTCTGCCTACAGGTCTTTTGTCTCCTTAGGTAGGTTTATTCCTAGATATTTTATTCTTTTTGTCACAATGGTAAATGGGAGTGTTTTCTTGATTTCACTTTCAGGTTTTTCATCATTAGTGTATAGGAATGCCAAGGATTTCTGTGCATTAGTTTTGTATCCTGCTACTTTGCCAAATTCATTGATTAGCTCTCGTAGTTTTCTGGTAGCATCTTTAGGATTCTCTATGTATAGTATCATGTCATCTGCAAACAGTGACAGCTTTACTTCTTCTTTTCTGATTTGGATTCCTTTAATTTCTTTTTCTTCTCTGATTGCTGTGGCTAGAACTTCCAAAACTATGTTGAATAATAGTGGCGAGAGTGGGCAACCTTGTCTTGTTCCTGATCTTAGTGGAAATGGTTTAAGTTTTTCACCATTCCCATTATTTCTTCTAATATATTTTTCTTTCCTTTCTCCTTTCCTTCTAGGACTCTAATGACATGCATGGTAGAGAATTTGGTATTGTTTCACTGGTCACTTTTTTCAGTCCTTTTCCTCTGTGCTTCGTTTTGGGTAGTTTCTATTGCTACCTCTTTTATTTCCCTGATCTTCTGTTCTACAGCATCTAATCTATCAATCCTGCTCATTGAACTCTTTGTTTTTGATGTTTTCTTTTCTTGATTTCTCATTCATTTATTTGTAAGTTCCATTTGTTTTCACAGAGTTATAATATCTTCTTTTTCAAAAATATCAGATTTATTTAGACATAATTTATATATACTTTTATCCTTTTAACATGTTCAGTTCAATGAGTTCTAAAGTGTGTATATATATATATATATATATATATATATATATATGGTCATGTAACCACCACCAAAATCAAGAAATACTTTCATAAGTTAAGAATAGTCCTGTTCCCAGCACAACCAAAAACATTTTAATCGCCTCATAAGTTTTCTTCTGTCCCTTTGCAGCAAATCCCCTATTTCCATCCCAACCTCTTTGCAACTTCTGATCTGTTTTCTATTATTATAGTTTTATATTTTCTGGCATCTTATATATAGGGTATAATTCAGGGTATAGTCTTACATGTCTGGCTTCTTTCTCTTACAATGATGCCGTAAAGTTTTATTAATATTAGTACATGTATTAGTGGTTCATTTCTTATAAAGCCATTTAATGTCCTTGTCTGCTAATTTCAAGATTTCTGTGACTACTAGGTCTTTTTTCCTTCTGGGAAATGAATCACATATTTCTTCTTTTTTAGCATGTCTTAGAACTTTTCATTAGATCCCAGACGTTATGAAGTTTATGTGATTGATTGCTTGAGTGGGTTGTACTCAGAGACTGTTGGCCTGTTTCCCGGAAGGAAATTACAATTCTGGCATAGCGACTTCATTCTTTCAAAGCCTATTTTGAAGGTTTTTAAGGTCATGTATATTGTAGCCCCTATACTAAGGCTAATTTAGTCCTGAAATTAAGGTATTGATATTTGGGATACTTACTTAAAGCTCCATAGATTCAACAAGGTCCCTTCATTATGGTCTGTATAATCTTGGATGATTCTCAGCCTTTTTTTAGGTCTTGAAATTGTTTGGCTTAAAGTTCCCAAGAAAACTTTCTTTCCCTGGAAGTTATTCTTCACTTGGCCTATTTTAGTATATAAATACATAGCTTAGTATATGGCCAAAGACTCAAGAGTCAACAATTTATGGACAGTTCACCCTATGTAGCTCCTACCCCTTGTTACTCTCCTCCTTAAGTTCTCACCACCTTGGTGTATCTGTCTCATCTTCTAATTGAGAGACCACCAGGCTCTGCTTATATCCTGCTCCATGAGCCAAGGTCTAGAAATTGCTTAGAGACAGAAATCTGGGGTGATCGTAGGGCTGACTTCATTATTTTCCCTTCTCTCAGGGATTTCAGTTATGCACTACCCATTGTCCAATGTCTGAAAAGAATTAATATATACTTCTTCAGTTTTCTAATTGTTTATAGTGGGAGACATTCCTCATGCCCTAAAACAGAAGTCCTTTATGATGTCTTTTGAAAAATGAATTATTTTTAATGTAATTTCTTATTTTTTTAAATGGTCTGTACTTCTTATTTCATTATACATGTTTTTATGTTTTCTTCTAAAAGTTTTAAAGTTTTGTCTTTCACATTTAAGTACTTATTAACTTGATTTCTGTGTGATGTGTCAATCTTTTATTTTTTCCCTTATGTGTTAACAGCTATCCTAGCACCATTTTTTGAATAGCCAATTCTTTACTTAGTATTCTGCAATGTCAGCTAGACCATTTATCAGATTTCCACCTTTAGTTGGGTCTCTTTCTCATTTTTTAATGTTATATATGTAATCATTTCAACTTCTGTAGTCTTTGCATATCTGAGGCTATTGTTTGTTGTGTCTCTATGTTCTTGCTCATAATGGCTTGTTTTCTCAATTCTTTTTGTGTATTTTTTATTGTGATCTCATGATTTTAGCAATGCTGCCCGTGACAATACTTTGAGTTTTACGTTTAAAATAATTTGGTTCTGAAATCATTTAAATATATTTCTGCCCTACTCCCAGGGGCACTGACAACCCAGGACATTTATAATTTTTAACTTAGGTTTGAATTATAACTCCGAACTCATTATGAATATGTGTTCAAGGTGAGTAATTCTTAGGTGAAATCTTAATTTTTTACATTCTCTCCAGGTATAGAGGAAGCTAAGATAAGGAAAGTATCCTTCTTTAGCACTTTTTTTTTCTAGTATGACAACCTTTTGTCACCCTAGCTTTATGTAGTAATCTCTAATCTAGCATCTCATCATTTTCAGACTGCAGGATTTGTTGCCTGTTCATCCACCTGGTGAATACTTTAAAACCCAGGCATCTGCATATCCAGAGATGCCCTCAGGGAAATTGCAGGCTTGGATCTTCCATCACTCTTATCAAATTATGGATTTGGGTCATTTATACCCTTTACTTTTCTTACCTTAGTTAAAGCTAGTTTTTATGTTTTATATATCTTTTCTATGCATTATGATAGGTTTCTTTCTACATTGAGTCTAACATATTACCAAAAAAGGCATTTTAATGCTCTCAAATTGATTCTTAAAAATTTCAAATATAAATCAAATTTCAAATGCAAATGAAGCATATTCCTGAGCAGACAATGTCATATAATGTGTGCTCTCATGGAAAGGTATTTAAAAATAAGTCTTTTCATCAGTATTGGCAAGCAAATTGAGCATGTCAAAGAAAATATAAGCAATAGGTATTTAAGAATAGCATATCATCAATAAATCTGAGGGGTTGATGAAAGTAATCCAGATTCAAAATGCTTATTTAGATTAATGACATAGACCTTGATGAAAAATAACCTAAAATATACTCAGTTATCTATGTAGCAGAAGACAAGTATGTATTTGTAATATAGGAAGAGAGCAAATTATGCCAAATTCTATAAATAAGTATTGTTGATAAATACTACATCCTGCTTTTGAATTTTATGTGAAGACATCAGATCAAATCCTCACCCTACTTGTGATCTAGTTACTTTGTGGCTCTATCAGTTCTTAGAATGGAGTGTGAGTGCATAGCCAATAAGTTGTGTAGAGTACAAAGTGGGGCAAACAGCTTTTTATAATGAAAAATGTTTGAAATTTCATCACAGTGATTATCTTCCCCTATACAAAATGATAAAGATAATATATAGCCAAAAAAAACAAAAAAGAACAAACCTACAGCAACTAAATCAGGCTGTCCTCAGCTTTCTCCAAACTATATACAAAGCCAGATAATAATAAATCAATACCAATAAAATGTTGAGAGAAATTGTGACTCAGGATTATTATGCCCACTCTAGATTCAATTTTTTTTACTAGGACAACAGATACATATTTCTAACCAGGAAAGAACTCAAGGAATAAAACATCCATATATACTTCTTGGGGATAAAACAAAAAAAAATTTGCTGATAAAATTCAGCCAAATTAAGAAACGAATCTAAATAGAGTTCAGGAATTGAGGCATCAGGACTAAAATCTTAGTTGTAAGTACAGAATTCATTGAAATTTGGAAAATGTCAAAAAACTATGCATATTATGGTTACAGAATAGAATGTGAAAGTTATAAACAAGAATATTGTATAAAACATATAAGCTAAGATAACTCACCAATACAGGAGGCTGCAGGTGGGAAGGGGAAAAACTGTGAGAATATTGCCTTCATTTTTCAATGTAGGAAATCAATCTATTGTTTTAAATAGAAACATGCTTAAAAAAGCACTTTAGGGGCTTCCCTGGTGGCGCAGTGGTTGAGAGTCCGCCTGCCGATGCAGGGGAGGCGGGTTCGTGCCTTGGTCTGGGAGGATCCCACGTGCCGCGGAGCGGCTGGGCCCGTGAGCCATGGCCGCTGGGCCTGCGCGTTCGGAGCCTGTGCTTCGCAACGGGAAAGGCCACAACAGTGAGAGGCCCGCGTACCGCAAAAAAAA
>NW_006769542.1:1672903-1689499 GCF_000442215.2 Lipotes vexillifer | reverse complement strand
GGTACCGCAAAAAAAAAAAAAAAAGCACTTTAGTAAGATTATTTTCTTAATCTTAGAGATTTGGGGGAAATACCTCTCTGTTGAAAGAAGTTTTCAGTTTCTTTTTCTGTTAAATTGGAATAAACTAAATGGTATATTTGTTATTAAAGATAGAGATATGAGGGGATTCAAGGGGTCCAGAAAGAAAAGATTAGAAATTTTATTTGTATTTTTTTAAAAATCTACAAATAAGGAAATTAAGCTTTACTTAATTTTTGATACAGTTTGACATCTCATTTCTTTGGTTAGTCAGTGTGGTAGATTAATTACACTAATTAATTACATTAATGGCCCCCCAAATGGCCCCAATTCTCCTCTCCTTCCTGTAAACATGCCCATTACAATATTTCTTGCAATTCTTCCTAGTAAAGTGTAGAGTCTACTTCCCCACTCTGAACTGGCTGGCCTTATGCCTTGCTTTGGCCAAAAGCATACTAGGAGAAGCAACAGCATCAGTTCTGAACTACAAGAGGGCTTGCCTACTTCACTCTCTTTCTTGGGACATCTGTGACAGCTATGTGAATAAGCATGGGCTTTTTTTTTTTTCGGGCCTCTCACTGTTGGGGCCTCTCCCGTTGCGGAGCACAGGCTCCGGACCCACAGGCTCAGCGGCCATGGCTCACAGGCCCAGCCGCTCCGCAGCGGGGGGGATCTTCCTGGACCGGGGCACGAACCTGTGTCCCCTGCATCGGCAGGCGGACTCTCAACCACTGCGCCACCAGGGAAGCCCAAGCATGGGCTTTTGAATCTCTTAATTACCTTTTTCCACTTCCAATTGCCCTTTTTTTGGGGGGGGGGATAGCTTATTTACAATGCTGTGTTAGTTTCAGGTGTACCGCAAAGTGAATCTGTTATACATATACAAATATCCATTCTTTTTTAGATTCTTTCCTCATATAGGCCATTACAGAGTACTGAGTAGAATTCCCTGTGCTATACAGTAGGTCCTTATTAGTTATCTATTTTATATATAGTAGTGTGTATATGTCAATTCCAATCTTCCAATTTATCCCTCCCACCCCCTTACCCCCTAGTAACCATAAGTTTATTTTCTACATTTGTAACTCTACTTCTGTTCTGTAGATAAGTCCATTTGTAGCCTTTCTTTAGATTCCACATATAAACAGTATCATATGATATTTGTCTTTCTCTGTTGTCTTACTTCACTCAGTATGACAATCTCTAGGTCCATCCGTGTTGCTGCAAATGGCATTATTTCATTGTTTTTTATGGTTGAGTAATATTCCATTGTATATATGTACCACATATTCTTTATTCATTCATCTGTCGATGGAGATTTAGGTGGCTTCCGTGTCCTGGCTATTGTAAATAGTGCTGCAATGAACATTGGGGTGCACGTATCTTTTTGAATTACGGTTTTCTGTGGATATATGCCCAGGAGTGGGATTGCTGGATCATATGGTAGCTATATTTTTAGTTTGTTAAGGAAGCTTCATACTGTTCTCCATAGTGGTTGTATCAGTTTACATTCCCACCAACAGTGTAGGAGGGTTCCAGTTGCCCTTCTCATGCCTACTTCCTCTACCTGTCTTTCTTCCACACCAAATATTTAAATTGTCTTTTCCATTTACTCTAGTTTTCCTTTGTCTTTCTCTTCTCCAAATCAAAGGCTTTCAACTGTGGGTTTTTCCTAACTAAAAAAGAAATGATAAAAGGAAAGAAGCATGTCTGTATGACATCAAAACATTCAAATACAAAGTAAGATTTTTGTCTGAATATTTAGATACACTTGAAAATGAGAAGAGCGTTTTCACGTGCAGTCTTGGAAATATGTGCTTGTTTTGTTTTGTCTGGAAATGAGTATTCAGAATGTTGACAAGAATCTATGTCTTTAATTGAAGTATGTTTGCATTGTAAGGACACAGTGAGGACTAACCCTGTTTGAGGAATATTTTACCCTTGGCATTACTTGATATTTGAGCCATTCTGCAAATGCTAATGACAAACGCTCCCTTTACATATTTCATAATATTAGGTTCTAAGCAAAATCTTCAAGTTTGTCCATGATCTTTCTCTATATTACTATCATGTGAACCATGGTACTTCATTACTTATTAAATATTCACAGATCATTAGGTCCTAGCTTAGGGGGCAAAGAAGCCAAAGAAATTAAATTCATTTCATTCTTGCTGTATTTAGAAAAAAAAATTCCCTTATAACAACTCTTTATTAATCACACAAAATAAAATTGTAAAACTCTAAACTTTGTTGGTTACAGTATTTTTTCTTCTATGTCTAATCCCTAAAAATTGACATATACTTCCAAGTTATTTCATACAAAACCATGCATTGTGCACAAAAAAATGACATATTATTCAGACTGTCGATAGGTAAATTTGATTCACCATGACACATAGCTTTTCCACGATAATTCTTTTTTTGGTTTCCTTTTTCCATCTGAAAAAGCAGCAATATTTATGTCTTAAAGAGTTGATTTTACAGTCATTTTCTTTGTTTTCAATTGAAACTTTTGAAAACTTCTTGTGATTTCTGCAAAAGACATTGGAGAATAAAAAGCAATCTTTATATAAAGTCCAGATCTCTTTAGCTTTCTCATAACCTTGAACAGGCTTTCACTTCAGATCTTCACAATATACTTATTTCCATCAAGTTATAAACGTGGGGAGCAGGTGCTGTGGCAAGTTTAAATAAGGTCATATATTGGGTAATTCCAAATGGCCTCCACTTTTTTCTAAGTCACTTACAGAGAAACAGGTAATCATTCCTTTCAAGAAAGTCATATACTCTTGTAGAAAGAGGAGGTAATGGCAAATCTTTTTTTTTTTTTTTTTTTTTTTAACATCTTTATTGGGGTATAATTGCTTTACAATGGTGTGTTAGTTTCTGCTTTATAACAGAGTGAGTCAGTTATACATATATATATGTTCCCATATCTCTTCCCTCTTTGTCTCCCTCCCTCCCCCCCTCCCTATCCCACCCCTCCAGACAGCCACAAAGAACCGAGCCGGTTTCCCTGTGCCATGCGGCTGCTTCCCACTGGCTATCTACCTTACGTTTGTTAGTATATATATGTCCATGTCTCTCTCTCGCCCTAACACACCTCACCCTTCCCCCTCCCCATATCCTCAAGTCTGTTCTCCAGTAGGTCTCTGTCTTTATTCCTGTTTTACCCCTAGGTTCTTCATAACATTTTTTTTTTTCAAATTCCATATATATGTGTTAGCATACGGTATTTGTCCTTCTCTTTCTGACTTACTTCACTCCGTATGACAGACTCTAGATCTATCCACCTCATTACAAATAGCTCAATTTCGTTTCTTTTTATGGCTGAGTAATATTCCATTGTATATATGTGCCACATCTTCTTTATCCATTCATCCGACGACGGGCACTTAGGTTGTTTCCATCTCCGGGCTATTGTAAATAGAGCTGCAATGAACATTTTGGTACATGACTCTTTCTGAATTCTGGTTTCCTCAGGGTATATACCTAGTAGTGGGATTGCTGGGTCATATGGTAGTTCTATTTGTAGTTTTTTAAGGAACCTCCATACTGTTCTCCATAGTGGCTGAACCAATTCACATTCCCACCAGCAGTGCAAGAGTGTTCCCTTTTCTCCACACCCTCTCCAGCATTTATTGTTTCTAGATTTTTTGATGATGGCCATTCTGACTGGTGTGAGATGATATCTCATTGTAGTTTTGATTTGCATTTCTCTAATGATTAATGATGTTGAGCATTCTTTCATGTGTTTGTTGGCAGTCTGTATATCTTCTTTGGAGAAATGTCTATTTAGGTCTTCTGCCCATTTTTGGATTGGGTTGTTTATTTTTTTGTTATTGAGCTGCATGAGCTGCCTGTAAATTTTAGAGATTAATCCTTTGTCAGTTGATTCATTTGCAAATATTTTCTCCCATTCTGAGGGCTGTCTTTTGGTCTTGTTTATGGTTTCCTTTGCTGTGCAAAAGCTTTGAAGTTTCATTAGGTCCCATTTGTTTATTTTTGTTTTTATCTCCATTACTCTAGGAGATGGGTCAAGAAGGATCTTGCTGTGATTTATGTCATAGAGTGTTCTGCCTATGTTTTCCTCTAAGAGTTTGATAGTTTCTGGCCTTACATTTAGGTCTTTAATCCATTTTGAGCTTATTTTTGTGTATGGTGTTAGGGAGTGATCTAATCTCATACTTTTACATGTACCTGTCCAGTTTTCCCAGCACCACTTATTGAAGAGGCTGTCCTTTCTCCACTGTACATTCCTGCCACCTTTATCAAAGATAAGGTGACCATATGTGCATGGGTTTATCTCTGGGCTTTCTATCCTATTCCATTGATCTATCTTTCTGTTTTTGTGCCAGTACCATACTGTCTTGATTACTGTAGCTTTGTAGTATAGTCTGAAGTCAGGGAGCCTGATTCCTCCAACTCCATTTTTCGTTCTCAAGATTGCTTTGGCTATTCGGGGTCTTTTGTGTTTCCATACAAATTGTGAAATTTTTTGTTCTAGTTCTGTGAAAAATGCCAGTGGTAGTTTGATAGGGATTGCATTGAATCTATAGATTGCTTTGGGGAGTAGAGTCATTTTCACAATGTTTTTTTTTTAAAGTGTAGTTTGTTAGTGTTTTAGGTCATATCTCATGACTTTGAGTAAAACTCAACCCTTTTAGAAACTGTTTTATATGTGACTATATTGAATTCATGAATATAAGTTAGCTGGTAAAGCTTTGGAAATATTTTGTAGAATGTCAGGTAATAGCATTTGCCAAATTATTATCATCAGGGTGTGTGTGGGTGTGTGTGTGTTTGTGTTGATATTAATTGACATTGCTTTATGATTGTGATTTTTACTTATCATTATTTGACTTCTTAGCACTTTTTGTTTTCTGGATCCAACACCTTTCAGGAACCTACTTAACTGTACCTTTTCATATTGAAATGATAAGACCTTTTCTATGTAAAAATATACACTTTGAAATATTTTTAAAGTGCATGTTTTTAAACATGTTGTTAAGCAATTCAAGAATATATAAATAAAACATAATTTGGACTAGAAAAGGTAATTTTCTGTAAAGTATAAAAAAAGATGTTTTAATTAAAATTATCTTGGTGAGATTTTATTCTTGCTAACAAATGAAGTCCACATTGTCCCCCTCCCTGCAACTCCTAAATGGTTAGTTGACTGGCTCATCTATTGCTGTGCACCTCTGACTCTCATTATTTTATAACAACTTAAATATTTCAAATGGAAGCTGAAGGTAATTGGCTCCAAGGCTATTGTGAGATAGAACGGACGTATGAAAATATTCTATTTTTAGTGATTGGTTTGAAAAATGCAGATTCCCAAATGTTGATTTCAAGTGCTGTGTTTCACTTTCTTATCCTCTAAGAAGCTTGCTGTTGCAATGATGCTCAGCTCACCCAATGACTCTTGGGCTACATCACTGTGGGTTAAAAGTATGGGGTGGGCCCTTAATACTTGGTATAATTTTCTTTTTTTAAAGAATCAATTTTATTTATTTTTGGTTGCGTTGGGTCTTCATTGCTGCATGCGGGCTTTCTCTAGTTGCGGCGAGAGGGGGCTGCTCTTTGTTGTGGTGCACAGGCTTCTCATTGAGGTGGCTTCTCTTGTTGTGGAGCATGGGCTTCAGTAGTTGTGGCATGTGGGCTCAGTAGTTGTGGCCCACAGGCTCTAGAGAGCAGGCTCAGTAGTTGTGGCACATGGGCTTAGTTGCTCCACAGCATGTGGGATCTTCCCGGACTGGGGATTGAACCCGTGTTCCCTGCATTGGCAGGCAGATTCTTAACCACTGTGCCACCAGGGAAGCCCTCATTTTTTTAAATGAAAGATTTATGGCTGGTAACATTTTGCTCTCATGTAATCAGCAACGTTCTTGAATATGTGGGTATAAAATTCTAAGTACAAAATAATTTTACTACAATACTTTGAACTTAATTTACCTATTTTCCATGATCTAGAGTTGGCAATGGAAAGTGTGATGTCAGTGGAATTCTTGTACCTCTTTGTTATCTATTTTCCCCTCTGGAAAAGATTAAATTTTTTTTTATGTACCCAGTATCTTAAATTTCACATCAGTGTTTGTAGGGCAAGTATTCTTTCTCCTTCATCCTGCTTTGTATGAGATAAACCTTTTCAATCTGAATACTAGAGTTTTTAATTATCTCTAAAATATTGTAATATTTATTCATTTACTTTAATATATTCTGTCTTTTCTCTTACAAATCTCAGAAATAGACTGTATCTTTTTTTGTTTGTTCCTTTAACTGTTATCACATATATTTTCACCTGTCTTTTCATTTTAGGAGAAACCATTGGCTTGAACTTCTAGCTAACAAATTTGTCTTCCATTTTTATCATTCTTATATTCAAGCCAACTATTACATTTTATATAGAAATACTATTAACATGTCTAAGATGTTTCTTATTACAGCTTATTATGAATATTTTCACAGAGGATATTAATTATTGCTAAACCTTCTTTTTCTTCTTTTACTTCTGCTTTGTCAAGTATTTTTCTGATGCATAATTTAGTTCTTAACTTTTGAAGTGCTGCTTTTCCTCAAATGTTTGGTGACTCTTGGTTATCAAATTTATTTGCTTTTGAATTTTTCTTTGCATTTGGGTTTTTCTTGGCTGACATGAAGTGGTAATTATCATGGACTATACATAGCGATTTCGAGGAAGGAAGTATGTGTGCTAAAAGGATGAGGTTACTAGTAGGTTGTCTTCTGATTGCAGAGGATTGTTGTCTTCCTGGGGCTCTCACAGATGTTTAGGGACCTGCATTCCCTCTTCAGTCCCAGTTAAGACCTTTGTTGGTATATATCAATACTAGTAACATTCAGCAGTGGGTCTTTGTATTTAGGCATTATGTAGTATTTTTTTCTAGGTTTTGTTTGTTTGTTTGTTTTGAGGAGGAGGATATTTTACACACAAAGCGGCCTGTGTAAAAAAAAATATATTTATGTGTATAACTTATATGTATAATATATGTTAATATATAATTAATTTTTACCAACAACCACCCATGTATCCCTCTTAAGCTTAAATAATCAAACATTACCAGTAACTTTGAAGTATCCTATGTGCCCTTTCCCAGTTACACTCTATATCCTTCATCCCTAGAGAAAACCAGTATTCTGAATTTTGTATTAAGTACAGTGCTTGCTCTTGGCACACAAACACACATACACACATGTGTGTGCCCACATGCATGAGTGTGTATTTGCATGTAGTGGTTTAACTTTGCCTGTTTGTTGTATATTTATATAAACAGAGACATCCCTTATCTATTCTTTACCAATATCACTTTTCTTTTCCACATTATATTTTTGACAGTTGCTGTGGTTCAGTTCACTGTTGGGTATAGTCAAAATATATAAATAATTCCACAACTCACTTATCTCTTCACTATTGATGAGCAGTTGTGTTGTTTCCAGGTTTTTTCTTTTGTAATTACAATGATTCTATTTATATTTTTGTCTACTAATGCATATATATAAAATATGCCTAAGAGAAGAATTGTCAGAGTGTAAGGTGTGTATATCCATTTTTAGAAAGTAATGCCATACTTTCAAAAATAGTTAAACTAATATACAATTCTGCTAGTAGTTTAGAGTATTCTCATTACTCTACATTTTTGCTCATACTTGATTTTTATATTTTCAAACCTTATTTTTGCCATAAATGTGGGTGTAATGAATTGCCTTTAATTTTTACTTTCCTGATCATTAAGAAGATGGAGCATGTTTTCACATGTTTATTCGCCATTTGTATTTCCTCTTCAATGAAAATCCATCCACGTTTTTGCTCCATTCTCTATCAGATTCTTAGTTATTCATAGGAATTATTTTTATATGATATGGATTATTACTGTTAGTTGGCTGTATATATTGCACAGATGTCTACTGAAGTTCTCTTGTGCATACCAGTTTAGAACTATCATATATTCTTGGTAAACTGAGTATTTTATTATTACGTAGTAATGCTTCTGCCTAAATGCCCTACTGAGCTATTAAAATATTTTAATATTTTAAAGCTTTAATTATTTGGGGAGTAGTTCTTTTGTTTAATCTCCTAAGAAATCTTTCTTTTTCTATAGCTACTCTTATTACTGATAAGTTATCCTTTTAATTTTCACTGAAAGTACAAATTTGGAGTTTAAAAAATTTATCCCTTGGTTTCTATCAATACTTTCTGAATATGGTATGGTATTTTTATTCAGGATGATGATTATTCTTTATTGTGGAGTTATTTTCTATTTTTTCTTGCTTTAAAAATGACAGCCTAGATTGATCAGTATATTAGACCAGATAGGCTGTTATCATAAATATCAGTAAATCCACAGTAAAATACATTTTTTGCTCACATGAAGTACTTTGCAGATGGTCCTGGCCAAGCAGTTCTCTGATCTATGATTTTACCATGTAAGAAAACATATATACACACATACAAACATACACACACGCACACACACACACACACACATATACACACACACACACATACATACATACAAGTATAGAAAGGTAGATCTCTTCACTGAGGTCTGTGGACTTTAAAGAAACAGTCAGAGACCAGCCAAGATTCAAGAAGAGGGAAATAGACTCTACTTCTTCATGGTGGGAAAATAGCAACTTGTCTGTATACAAAAACTGCCATCAGTAGCAGGCAACAGGTAAAGTCACAGTAACACAAGATATAAATGAGTGGCTCAGGCTCACAGCCTCAGGGAATATTCTTGGCCACACGCATCTCAGGAAAGATGAAAGTCTTTCTGGGCTTCAGGAAATGCATGGGGCCCTGGAGCCTCACCAAAGCAAAGGTGTGTGGCAGCCTTAATTGGATATGAGCACAAGGGGCCTCGGGTATCACCCTGTGGTGCCTGGTACTCAGCAGAAGCACAAGCAGTAGGTCAGACTAGTTTGACCTATTCCCCAGCAGGCTTGGCTGAAGCAAAACTCTGAACTATGGAGAAACTATTTTGTGCCTACAGGTCCTTTATACTTTGGAGAGAGTTATTTGCTGCTTTTATTTGCTAAGTTTTCTTAGCTCCAAGTGTCCCACAGAGAGTTAGATGCTTTAATTTTCTGACCCTAGACTGGCAGTTCCAGGTGGCTACCCTAAACTCAGTTATGCCCTTGACCTAGGAATGAACTGTGGAAGCACTAGCCTGGGATACATTCAGCTTGCTCTACATGTGCAAGAGATGCTGCCTCTCCCTGAGACATGTGGTCTCAAGCTGGCTCAAAGCTAGCTAATTATATTTGAGTGAGAGAACATTTCTGGAAAGTAGGTTTGTCATGACTGAACAGTTCCATAGCAAGAGACAATGGAAACAGACACTGCAGCATAGAACTAGTCAAGAGGGTGATGGCCATGTCACTAGATAAAGCTAATACTCAATGTACAGGACCCAAGGCAAGACGGAAACTCAGAAGTTGTAAGTAGGTCTGTTGTCTGTAAAAGAACAGCACCTCGAATAAGATCCTTGTGGGACCACTACTTTTGCAAATATCTACACTTTGAAAGAAGTCTGAAATATCTCAGATTCCATGCTCCGAAGAAAGCAGTATGCATGAGTTTCTTCTCCAAAGGTGTTAAATGCACTGTGTCAAAATTAACTTCTTGCTAGGAGATTTCTCCTTGTTGGGTTTAAGATCACATATCATGGGTTCTGGAAAAGGGACACAGATATTTTGGTATCCTGGTGAAGCCGAAACCAGAATTTTCTCCATTGATGTGCTTCACTGATAAACCTTCTGGGTCTCTGTTCTGTTGTGTAGCAACACATCTTCTATTAATTAAGTTTTTGGCATTTTTTGAAATGGCACCTTGATGCATAGAAACTCAGATTTACTTTTTGGTTGCAGCACTAAGAATGTGACATATAAAGCCAATTTAAATAAAGATTTGTTGAAAGTTTAATTATTTACTTGCAAAAATAGCAATAATAATATGAAAATAACTTGCAAACAGAAAGAAATTCTATGGGGCTTCTACGTGAGAAAAATACAGAGGACCAGCATTTTTACCACAGCACTTGAGGCGACAAGAAAGGCCTGTACTTTACTACCCTGGGACATTTGCATAAATCGCTCAGCTCAGAACATTTGACTTTGTAGTGATAAAAAAGTCACATATTATAAGAACTCATTTTCCATAAGAAAGCGTTTTTTTCAATTTTTGCCCATTGTTTTAAATTTAAATACGGTGCCGACTGAAGCAGAAACTTTCTCTATATGAGTCAGTTTTTGTTATGCTCTGGTATGCATGCAGTATTTCTTAGAGACATAGAGAACAATGATGATGATGATGAAATATTATTAATGAAATACTGATTGAAGTCTTCCATGTGCTGAATACTTTTTTAATGGCTTTACATGCATGAACTTATTGAATATTTACAAAGTCCTTATGAGGAAAGAGCTATTAATATCTGAGCTTTACTTAGAAGAAAACTGAGATATGTAGAGAATAACTTGCCCAAGGTCACATAACTAGGAAAAGGCAGAGCCCAAGCCTAAATTCTTTTTTTTTTTTAACATTATTTTTGCCATTAGATTAGCAAAGATTTTTAATTTTAATTTTATTTTTTTATTTATTTATTTGTGCTGTGTTGGGTCTTCGTTTCTGTGCGAGGGCTTTCTCTAGTTGTGGCAAGTGGGGGCCACTCTTCATCGCGGTGCGCGGGCCTCTCACTATCGCGGCCTCTCCCGTTGCGGAGCACAGGCTCCAGACGCGCAGGCTCAGTAGTTGTGGCTCACGGGCCTAGCTGCTCCGTGGCATGTGGGATCTTCCCAGACCAGGGCCCGAACCCATGTCCCCTGCATCGGCAGGCGGACTCCCAACCACTGCGCCACCAGGGAAGCCCCCAAGCCTAAATTCTTAACCTGAATCTCATGTAATGAAGAATACAGTGGTGCCTGACCTACCTGCCTGAATACGTGAAACTACAGAACTGCCTTTAATACAAAAAGGATTTTTTTTCGTCTAGAATTTTAAAATAAGAAAAGAAGGAATGAATGAAGTACAAGTAATTTTAGCAGGTTATTTATACTCTGGCTTTGGTCTTTGTCCAGGGTATGCTTCAGCTTATATACTATTTGAAATGTTTCTGAAAATACACACAATACACACACACACACACACACACACACACACACACACACACGCAGTATACATACTGTATGTAAGTACATATTGACCCACAGTAATTAGTCACCAGTAAAATAAGAATCTATCATTAATTAAAACATAAAATTATATGTTATGGATATGTAGTTAATGAAAATTCTTACTTTGCTGTGACTGTAATTACTAGAACTCATTTTTGCTGTATAATATTTGTTATTGAGTAATAAATATGTTAGGGTTCTAAGGCTTAAAAAGTAGATAGCTCTTCAATTTGTTAGGTCTGTCTGGATTTACATATAACAAGAAAAATAGCAATGCAAAGTAGTACTTTCTAAGCCCCAAATAGATTTGCTGTCTGATAAAGAGGAGACCTGGAAACATTTAGAGGTTTTGTAGAACTTAGAGAATTTAACTTTGCCTTGAAGCCCTAGAAGAGGGAACATGAAGGAAGAAGAGAACAAGTTCATAAAGGATGGCATGACAAGGTGGTGGTGGTCTAGAGATCTGCAAGGAATTGCAAAAATTTAGACAAATACAGCTGATTTGGAGAATGGTTGGGGCCAGCTTGTGCAGTAACTTAGTCAAGGAGTTAGTATGTTTTTTGCTCAGACGGTTGATGTGTGTACTACATACAAAGCAAAATTCAGTTGCTATCATTGTATCTACCACAATATAATCAATTAGATGATGATACCATCTCCTAACTGATGATCTTGCTACTCCCTTAGATTTGGAATCTCTGTTCTCCACTATTCTGTCAAGTTCATCATGTTTTGAAGTTCTGTGGATACTTTCTCTATGATATCTCTGAGAACTTCTTTTCCATTTACACTGTTACTTCACTAGCATGGTTCTTCAGCACCTTACAACTCTCAAGATCATACAAACCTCCTGTTTAGTCAGCTTATATTCTCTAGGACTCTTTAAGTGAGTTAGCTTAAGTCAAAAAGGAGAGTTTATTGGCACATGTAACTAACCTGGTAAGAAGGGAGGGGTAAGACTTGCCTCAGTTCCAACTGAATTGAAGGACTTGCAGGCTATCAAATCTCTTTCCCATCTCTAATTTCTTCTCTCTGTTGGTTTCATTCTCATCTTTTACATAAAGCTTTCTCTGTGTAAGGGGCATGGTCTCGGGCTACTCCACATTCACATTCCTCCAGTGCAGTGATCTAAGAAGAAAGAGACACTTGACTGCCAGTTTTAGTCAGAAAATAATCTGGCTATTGCTGTGACTGACTCCTTTGATGAAGATACCATCTGCAGAGAAATTTCTATAGACAGGGGCATGGAGTACTGGAATTGGACTTTCATCAGAACCTGTCAGGGGGTGAGTCATAGTAAAGAATTATTCAAAATACAGAAGTACATTTCTGAGAAGGCAAAAAATTAATGAATGCCCTCTGCTGTCTCTGAGTAGTGGTCTTTAAATATATTTTCATCATGGTACTCCTATATTCAAATTAAACTATTCTTCTTAGCATTGCCATTTGTTTTCAATGGTTGTTAGACAATGTCTTTTCTAGTAATAGTCAACTTGTTAGTTAAACCTGTTTGTTTTAGGTTCAAAGCTAGGTTCTCTCATGTATTAGCTAGGTGATCTTGGGTGATTTATCCTCTGAAACCTTCAGTTTTCTCATCTCTAAGCTAGGGATACTAACTGAGCCAACCTCCTGAGTTGATTGGGAGGATTAAATAAACTCAGAAAATACATGAAAAACACTTAGCATAGTGACAGCCCTATAGTAGATAATAACTATTTGTGGAAAGAATGAATAGATAGATAAAATAATAAAATATCTGAGACAGAATTTCTAATTCTCATTTATTCTATATTTTCTCTTATAAGTCTCTTCACTAAGAAGTCCATATTCTCTTGTTTTTTTTTTCCCTGTTTACCAGTTTCAAGATTTGACTAATAATTATTTCTCCAACTCTGACTTTATTTTATTTATTTATTTATTTATTTATTTATTTGCGGTACGCAGGCCTCTCACTGTTGTGGCCTCTCCCGTTGCGGAGCACAGGCTCCGGACGCGCAGGCTCAATGGCCATGGCTCATGGGCCCCGCCACTCCGCGGCATGTGGGATCTTCCCAGACCGGGGCACGAACCCGTGTCCCCTGCATCGGCAGGCGGACTCCCAACCACTGTGCCACCAGGGAAGCCCATGACTTTATTTTTTTATTGCTTCATTTTGTATCCTATTCTCTAAACCACCTGGCAGAAGGCTTTGCATTCATATAAATAAATAATACATCAAAACTAATTATATTTTTATGTCCATTTAACAAAAATGAAAAAATATATATATACTTTTTAAATTCAAGATAAGATTTGACAGTTGAATCCTGTATTTACCTGTATATTCAAATTTCCATCCCTTGTGCTTTAGTTTGATTATTTGCAGCCCAAAAGTTGCATGCTGCATTCAATAAAACAAAGATTAGATAGAATAACCTGCTATGGTCCTTTTCAAAGGGCATAACTACAATAAGGCTAGCAAAAAAAGTGACAAGCTCCTTAATACAATTTTTGAAAGCATTCATTTTGCTCTGTCTCCACAATTATGGGGATATAATTTTTCTCAGAAAGCCTTTTTTTTCCCCTTGACATCCATAATGTAATGGCTATGTGCACTAAAAATAACATCATGGTCTTTGCCCAACAATAGACAATTCCCTACGTCAACTGTTTTCTTCAGGATTTGTTAGCAACTTTCTGGTTTCTTCACTGAATAGTGTTGAAAGATTTCATGAAGCACACTTACTGGAAGATTTGTTCTCTTGAAGTGAAACTAAGGCCACTAAGCCTGATGTCCCTAGGTTGTTCTTGTGTAGCCAATGACCATTCCAGGATCCTCCTGTTGTTTCTGTGTTCCAGTTAAAGACTGGCAGTGGCTTCTGGGCACAGTGAGCTCAGTAGCATTGTGCTCAGCACCAGAGGTCAAGAATGATGGCAGTCATGGAAGGAGGAGGGAATGTGGAGATGAAGACGTGGGAAGTTCTTGATTCTTGAAGTGGGATTAAAAAATGTTAAGTGACATGTATATGAGAGAATGCTCTGAAGATACAAACATACCATACAAATCCCCATTACTCTGTTTCTGAGAAATCAAAAAAGAGAGTCTTTTTAGTATAAGTTGAGCTTGAAAACTCCCAGGATAGAAGAACTACTAAAGGAAGCAGGGGGTTTGGGTGAAACTGCTGCCAACATGTATCTGACTTGCTCAGATCCTTGGCCCTCTTTTTCTCTCCCTTCAGAAATTCTTCCCCAGACCATTCTTCTTCTTGGTCAGCCTTGGCCCCCAGGGGTTTTCGTAGGTTTTACTTTCATATATTTCAGATTTTTGAAAATGTATATGTGAGATAGATAGTATTTTCTAAGATGGTCCCCAAGATTCCCACCCCCTGGCACATCCACCCTGTATCATCTTTTACCCTATAATGTGGGTAGAAACCATTAATATGGTAAGTTACACTATATAAGAAAGGTAGTAGTATAGTCACTAAAGTAATTATATTAAGTTCTATAAGACTTCTTCTTAGCAGACTGGAGAGAGAGTCTTCTGCTGGCTTTGAAGAAAAACCTTCCATGTTGTAAGAGGGCCATGTAGCTAAGACCTAAGGGCAGCTTCTAGGAGCTGAGAGTAAACCCTCTCTCCTGCCCACATCCAGCAATAAATAGGGACCTCAGTATTGATTAGCCACAGGAAGTGTATTCTGTCAACAACCTGAATGATGTTGAAAGAGGATCCTGAGCTCTAGATGAGGATACAGCCCATCCAATGCCTTGATTTCAGCGTTGTGAATCCCTGAGCAGAGAATCCAGCTAAATTGTTCTCAAACACCTCACTCATAAAGACTATAAGACCATACATTTCTGTTGTTTTAAGCTAATTTTGAGATAATTTGTTATGCAGCATTAGAAACTAATATATGTGTCAGATTTTAAATTAGAATTAAGCCTTATCTTTAATTTCTTTGGACCTTTCAGGGTGCCTAGTTTAGTATCTCGTACAAAGCATGCTGCAATTAAGATTTGCTGGTGCATTAATTTTTTGATTAATGTAACTATCCTGAAAATTTCCTCCAGGTTTGTTCTCTTTTTCCCCAACTTGAAAAGTCTTTAAGATTTCTTTCTGAGCATTTAGAAAATAGCATCTTTTTCTTTCTGGAAAACTCCTCCTCTCATTAGCCAGTCAAGCACATCCATGTTAACCCACACCAAAAAAGTAATTGATGTAGGTCATTTTGGGGAGAATTGAGTTGAGTAGCCACAATCAAAGTCTTATCTACTTAAATTATTAAACTATGGAATAATGACATGGAAGTTTGGTATGAATGGGTCAGAATTTTACATTTTTTTCCTGATGTTTCCCAATTGTGTTCATGTATGTTGAGAGTGATTGTAATAACAATAGCAATAACTAACCCTTATTAATCACCTGGTATATACCTGGAAATTTTAAAGAGATTTATACTTAACATATTTCAGCTTTAAGGATATCTACAGACCTAGGTTACCATTATTATCCCCATCTTACAGATAAGGAAAACAAGGCACAGAGATTAAATGACTCATCCAGGTTCAAATGGATAATAACAACAATAAACTCCTGTATAGCACTTGTTTAGTGTTTTACATATATTAAATCATTTAATTCTTACAACAATCTTGTGGATTGAATACTATTATTGCCTTCATTTTAGAGATAAGGAAACAGAGGCACACTAAATGTATCATTTTAGAGCACTTTTCTTCCTTAAATACTTCTAAGTTAATGAACCAATTTTAAGGGTTTTAACTTACATAGGAGGTATTCTTATCTCAATTCTTCAAAATTTCAGTATCAGTTTGATACTGCCAGATTAATCTTCCTTGAGGGACTCCCTGACCATGATAGTCTTCTTCCAAGAAAAGTTCAGTGACTCTCAGTTGCTAACTGGACAAATTCCAACAACTTACTGTGGCCATTCAGGTCTTCTATGACTTTTCTCTAATGTGTATTTCTAGTTACTTTTTCTACTGTGTCTCAACATGTACCCTGAGTTCAGTCAAATTACCATAGGTAATGTTCACTACAACTAAGTGTTCATGGCTTTCTAAGCTCTCTGGCTTTCCAATTTAATTCTGGCCACCTGAAAGGCTGTCCTCCGTCTCCACTTGTCAAAATAGTCTTTTCCTTTCAATTTCATGTATCAACTTCTCTAGCAAGACTTCCTTTAATTCCATACCCATACATGCTTTATTTTGAAGGTGTCTTGTGGAGCATATCACAATTATGTTTATATTAGTCTTTCCTTTCTTCCATATATTTTTCTTAAGGAGAGAAAAAAATGCTTACATGGAAATACAGTGAAGGATATGATATTATTTGTTACATGATTTTAGTATAAATGCTATGTTACTCTGAATTTCTTTCCC
>NW_006769542.1:1654608-1672749 GCF_000442215.2 Lipotes vexillifer | reverse complement strand
TTTCCCTAATTGTTTGATGAAAGGCAAACAAGTGGAGATGTTATTTTTCAGGTTAGAGTATTCTTTCCCTCATATTCCTGAAGGTCCGTTTCTCAGTTTTCCCTTAGTTGTCCATGTGTAATGCTGGGAAGGGCTGTGATGTAAATAATGACACAACTAAAAAGATGAAAATAAGGGAAATGGAGCTTGTTTAGTGAGATAAGATAAATTCTACTATCAAGCCATACCATGTGCCAAACAAAAATCCTTGCTCTGGATTTTGGAGCTAAAATTCCAGTAGGAAGCAACAAGCAATAAGCATAATAAACAAATTAAGCCTTAGACAGTACTATGAAAACATAAATCAACATAAAGAATTGGTCATGGCAGAAGGTAAGGAAAGGTAGCTATGGTCTGCGTAGTCCTCATTGAAAAGGTGATAGCTGAGCTAGAAGAGCTGTCCAAGAAGGTTTCCTTTTGGATTATTTCTTTTAAAAGGAAGGATACTGCTTTTCTATTGATAAAAGAAAGAAAGAAAGAAAAAACTTCTTAGCTTTGGTTCAATGGAATGTAATGATAGATGATTTGAAACTGTTTGACCTTCTTTGTCACTCAAATAAATGCAAAGTATGAGTCACTGGAATTTAGCTATACAATTGACCCTGGAACAACATGGGTTTGAACTGCATGGGTTTACCTGTATGCAGATTTTTTCAATAGTAAATACTATAGTACTGCACATCTGGTTGAATCAGTGGATATGGAACCAGAGGAACGATGGATATGGAGGGCCAACTGTAAGGTATGTGCAAATTTTTGACTGTGAGGAGAGTTGGCACCCCTAACCCCCATGTTGTTCAAAGGTCAACTGTATAGTCTTTTAAAGGCTAGGTCAGATGCATGGTGTTGTGGGCTAAATTGTGCTCCCCAGCCACCAATTCATACACTGAAGTTCTAACCCTCTATACCTCAGAATGTTACTAGATTTGGAGATGGGGTCTTTAAAAAGGCAAGTAAAATGAGGTCACATGGGTGGGCCTTAATCCAATATGACAGGAATCTTTTTACAAAGAGTAAATCAGGACACAGATAACACACAGACTGAGGGGCATTCATGTGAGGACACAGCAAAAAGGTGGCCATCTGCAGGCTAAACCTGCCAGCACCTTAGTCTTGGACTTCTAGCCTCAAGAACTGTGAGAAAATAAGTTTGTTATTTTGTTATGGCAGCCCTAGCAAACCAATACACATGATTATATGCTAGTTGGAAAAAAGAGACCATAAAATCCTTAAAAGATTTTGAAATAGGCAGAAGTTCAGATTGATTATGAAATTTAATCTGTGTTTTGCTCTAACAGCTGCTCTGTGGAAAGATCTAGCCTTGGAAGTTGAAGATATCAATACCAAGCGTGGTAGCGAGCCTCCAAGATGGCCCCCAGTGATGCTTGCCGCTTGATATTCATGTTTTATGTAGTTTTTAGTCATAACTTTCCTGTGTGACCAATAGAACACTGAAGAAGTGACAGTGTATTTTTCACAGGCTAGAGCCGATCACTGGCTTTGGGAGAAGATAACTACAATGTTTTATAGTCAAGCAGTCCTATGTAGAGGTCTACATGGTGAAGAAATGAGGGCTTCTGCCAACAGTCAACATGAGCCATCTTGGGAACAGGTTCTCCAAATCCAGTCAAGCCTTCAGATGACTGCAGCTGGCTGACATGTTGACTTCAATCTCATATAAAAACCCCAAGCAGAGTATTCCATTATTCCATTCCTACATATATTAGCAACTGCTCATGAAGTAAAACATCAATAAATATTAACTAAAAATTATCTAAGTTTTCAGGTAACATGTTGCAGCAATAGATAACTAATATACCAGGGATGAAGTATAACATGCTTTCTCTGCAATATACAGATGTACTCAGTTTGTCTGAGTTTATCTCAAAATACAAGAACTAGAAAAGCTTACTTATAGTTCTTACATCCTCGAAATAACTTCACTAATATCCCTACTTAGTTTGGCTCATCACAGTTGCTCTGTTGTTCATTTCAGGTGGTCAAACTTTCAAACAGATCTCAATTTTGATGTTCTTTTTATCTCTAGCTTTTAGGTTTCACAGAGTACTGTCTTGTGAAAACTAAAGGATGGAAGTAAGGTGAAAGCCATTTTGTAGCATACACACACCTTCTCCAAGTTATGTTTTCCCAGTTTTATTGAGATGTAATTGACATACATCACTGTAAAATATTAATGTGTACAGTATAATGACTTACATATATTGTGAAATGATTTATCACTATAAGTTTAGTTAGCATCTATCATCTCAAATAGACCTAATAAAAAGATAAAGCAAATTAAAAAAGAAAAATTTTCCTTGTGATGAGGATTCATAGGAATTACTCTCATAGCACTGCTATATGATATATATGAATGTTGTTGATGAAGTCATTGTGATATATAGTACATCCCTAATACTTATAACTGGAAGTTTGTATCTTTGGACCATATTTCTCCTAACCCTCTCCTCACCCTGTGTCTAGTAATCCAAATTTGAACTCTTTTTCTATGATTTTTTAAAAAAAATTTCACTTATAAGTGAGACCATAGCATTTGTCTTTCTCTGACTTATTTCACTTAGCATAATGATCTCAAGGTCCAACCATATAGTTGCAAATGGCAGGATTCCCTCATTTTTTATGGCTGAATAATATTTCATTATATATATATATATATTTATATATATAATCTTTATCCATTCATCCATCTATGAGCACTTAAGTTGCTTCTATATCTTGGCTATTCTAATGCTGCTTTGAATACGGGGGTCGGGATATCTTTGAGTTAGTGTTTTCCTTTCATTTGGATATACAGTTGACCCTTGAATAACATGAGGGTTAATCTATGTAAAACTTACTCAGTTCCCTATGTCTGCAGTTCCTCTGCATTCACAGATTCAACCAACCGTGGACCATGTAGTACTATAGTACTTACTGCTGAAAAATATCCTTGTGTGAGTGGACCTCTGCAGTTCAAACCCATGTTGTTCAAGGATCAACTGTATTCCCAGAGATGAAACTGCTGGATCCAATGTGTATTTATATTTTTAATTTTTTCAGGATCCTCTATTCTGTTTTCCATAGTGGTTGTACTAATTAACAATCCTAACAGTAGTGCACAAGAGTTATCTTTTCTCCATATCTTCACCAGCATTTGTTATCTCATGTCCTTCTGATGACCATTCTAACAGACGTAAGGTGATAGCACATTGTGATTTTGATTTGCATTTCCCTAATGACTAGTGATGTTGAACATCTTTTCATGTGTCTGTTGCCCTTTCCTATATCTTCTTCAAAGAAATATCTATTCAGGTCTTTTGCCCATTTTTAAAATGGATTATTTGAGGTTTTGTGCTATTGAGTTCTATGAGTTCTTTATATATTTTGGGTACTAATCCATTATTGGATATATGGTTTGCAAATATCTTTTCCCATTCCATCAGTTGTCTTTTCACTTTGTTGATTGTTTCTTTTGCTATGCAGATAATTTTTAGTTTGATGCAGTCCCATATGTTTATTTTTAATTTTGTTGCTTGTGCTTTAGGTATCATATCCAAAAAATGACATTGCCAAGACCCCTAACAAGGAATTGTTTTTCTATGTTTTCTTCTAGCAGTTTCATGGTTTCAGGTCTCAAGTTTAAGTCTTTAATCCATAATGAGCTTATTTTTGTGAGTGGTGTAAGATAGGGGTCTAGTTTCATTCTTTTACTTGTGAATATCCAATTTTCCCAGCACCATTTACAAAGAGGCTGTCTTTTCTCCATTGAGTATTCTTGGCTCCCTTGTCAAATATTAGTTGACTTATATCATTGGGTTTATTTCTGGGCTTGTAGTTCTGTTCCATTGGTCTATCTATTTTTATGCCAATATCACACTGTTTTGATTACTTTATAGTATATCTATATACTATAGCTTTATAGTATATCTTGAAATCAGGAAGTGTGATGCCACTCACTTTGTTGTTCTTCTCAGGATTGCTTTGACCATTTGGGGTCTTTTATGTTTCCATTTCAATTTTAGGAGTATTTTTCCTACTTCTGTTAAAAAAAAAAAAGCCATTGGAATCTTAATAGGGATTGCACTGTATCCCTAGATGGCTTTTGGTAGTATGGACATTTTAACAGTATTAATTATTTCAATCCATGAACACAGGACACCTTTACATTTATTTGTGTCTTCTTCATTTTATGTCATTAATGTCTTGTAGTTTTCAGAGTAGAGATATTTCTCCTCAAATTTATTACTAAGTATTCTATTGTTTTTATTCTTTTATTATTTTTTGTGTGTGTGTGGTATGCGGGCCTCTCACTGTTGTGGTCTCTCCTATTGCAGAGCACAGGCTCCGGATGCACAGGATCAGCAGCCATGGCTCATGGGCCCAGCTGCTCCGTGGCATGTGGGATCTTCCCAGACCGGGGCACGAACCCATATCCCCTGCATCAGCAGGCGGACTCTCAACCACTGCACCACCAGCAAAGCCCTATTGTCTTTGATGATCTCATAAATGAGATTTTCTTCATTTCCTTTTCAGATAATTCATTGTTAGGGTATATAAATGCTACTGAGTTTTGTATGTTAATTTTGTATCCTATACCTTTACTGAATTTGTTGATTAGATCTAACAGGTTTTTGGTGGATTCTTCAGGGTTTTCTATACATAAAATCAGGTCATTTACAAATAGAGACAATTTAATTTCTTCTTTTCCCATTCTGATGCCTTTTATTTCATTTTCTTGCTTGATTTCTCTGGCAGGAATTCCAGTACCATATTGAACAGGAGTGGTGAGAGGGGACACCCCTGTCTTGCTCCTGATATTACAGGCAAAGCTTTCAAACTTGCACCATTTAGTGTGATATTAGCTGTGAGCTTACCATACATGGCCTTTATTATGTGGAAGTGAATTCCTTCTATACCTAACTTTCTAAGAGTTTTTGTCATAAATAAATGTTGAATTTTGTCAAATGCTTTATCTGGATCTATTGAGATTATCATATGTTTTTTTCTTCTATTAATATGTGATTTAACACTGATTGATTTGCATATGTTGAAATAACCTTGTATCCCAGGTAAAAAAAAATCCCATTTGATCATGGTGAATGATTCTTTTCTGTGCTGCTGAATTCAGTTTGCTAGTATTTTATTGAGAATTTTTGCATATATATTCATCAGGGATATTGGTCTTTAGTTTTATTTTCTGGTGGTGTCCTTTTCTGCCTTTGATATCAGGCTGATGTTGGCCCTGTAAAATGAATTAGAGAGTATTCCCTTCTTTTCATTTTGTTGTTGTTGTTGTTGTTGTTGTTGTTGTTGTTGGAAGGACAGAGGATTGGCATTAATTCTTCTTTAAATGTTTGGTAAAATTTACCAGTGAAGTCCTCTGGTCCTGGGCTTTTCTTTGTTGTGAGGTTTTTGATTACTGATTCAATCTTCTTACCAGTAATTGATCTATTCAGACTTTGCATTTTCCTGGTTCAATGTTGGTAGTTTGTATGTTTCTAAGGGTTTTTTCACTTAATTTTAGGTTGATCAGTTTGTTGGCATACAGTTGTTTATGATAGCCTCTTATGGTTTGTTGTATTTCTGTGATATAACTTTTAAGAATTTTGGTTTTTGGTCATTTTTTTCCCTTGATTAGTCTAGATATAGGTTTGTCCTTTTTGTTTATCTTAGTTTGGTTAATCTTTTCTATTGTTTTCCTAGTCTCTCTTTCATTGATTTCTCCTCTAATCTTTATTTTTCCTTCCTTCTGCTAACTTTGGGCTCAGTTTGTTCTTCTTGTTCTTGTTCGTTAATATGTAGAGTTAGGTTGTTTATTTGGGTTCTTTCTTCTTAATATAGGCACTTATTGTCATGAACTTCCCTCTTAGAACTGCTTTGCTGCATACCATAAGTTTTGGTATGTTCTGTTTCCATTTTAAATTTCCTCTTTAATTTCTTCTTTGGTTCATATGTTCACTAGAGATTTTTAAATTTCTATGTATTCATGAATTTTCAGGTTTCCTTTTGTTACTGTTTTCTAGTTACATACCATTGTGGTCAGAGAAGACACTTGCTATGATTTCAGTTTTCTTGAATTTGCTAAAACTTGTTTTGTGGCATAACATATGGTCTGTCCTAGAAAATGTCCCCTGTGCACTTGAGAAGAATGTGAATTCTGCTGTTGGATATAATGTTTTGTATATGTATGTTAGGTTTATTTGGACTATAGTATTGTTCAAATCTATTTCCTTATTGATTATCTGTCTGAATGATCTATCTTTTGTTGAGATAGGGTATTAGAGTCCCCAACCATTATTGCACTGTTGTTCATTTCTCCTTTTAGCTCTGTTAGTCTTTACTTTATTCATTAAGGTGTTCCATTGTGAGTGCATAAATATTTACAATTGCTGTATCTTCTTCATGTATTAACCCCTTTGTCATTATATAAAGCCTTCTTTGTGTCTTTTTACCATTTTTGAAGTTTATTTTGTCTGCTATAAGTATAGATACTCCTGTTTTTTTGTTTTGTTTTGTTACCATTTGCTTAAAATATTTTCTTATCCCTTCACTCTCAGTCTATGTATGTCTTTAAGGTTAAAATGAGTCATTTTAGAAAGCATATAATTGGATCTAGTTTTTACATCCATTCAGCCATTCTGTGTCTTTTGTCTGGGGAATTTAATCTGTTTATGTTTAAAGTAATTTCTTCTAAGTAAGGACATACTATTGCCATTTTATTAATGGTTTTCTTGTTACTTTTTGATTCATTGGTTTTTGTTTTTTATCCTGCTTCTTTTTTTGTGTGTGTTCTCAGGTCTTGTTAGCACAAGACACTGTGCTTTTACTTCTGTATCATGTTCTTTTATGTAATTAGTACAGGTTTTACCCTTGTGGTTACCATGAAGCTTACATAAAATATCTTCAATTATAACACCCTGTGTTAAACTAACAACAACATAACTTCAATAGAATTCCTAAGTCTTAGACTTTTAGTTCTCCTCTCCCTCACATTTTAGGTTATTGATGTTACAATTTACATAGTTTTTATATCATGTAACTAATAAATTTATGTTATGATTGTTTTTACTACACTCCTTTCATCTTTTAAGCTAGAGATGTAAGTGAATTACACACCCCATTTCCTTATTACAGAATCCAACCTTGACTATATATTTACCATTGCTAGTGAGTTTTACAGAGATTCTTATATTTTTATGATATTAACTAGTGTCCTTTTATTTCCACTCAAAGAACTCCCTTTAGAATTTCTTGTAAGGCAGGTCTATTGATGATGAATTCCCTCAAACAAATTGTTTGTTTGGAAAACTCTTTATCCCTCCTTCATTTCTGAAGGGCATCTTTGATGGGTATTAGTATTCTTGGTGACATATTTTTTCAACAATATTTTGAATATGTCATACCATTTTCTTGCCTATAAAGTTTCCTATGAGAAATCTGCTGATAGTCTTATGGGGGTTCCCTTGTATATAACTTTGCTCTTGCTGCTTTAAAAATTTTTGTCTTTGAGTCTTGAGAATTTAATTATAATGTATCTAAGTATAGTTGTATGTGGTTTTCAACCTATTTTGGATTCTTTGGGCCTCTTGGATCTGGATGTCTAATCTCTTCCCATGTTTGGGATGTTTTCAGCCATTTATTGCTTTAAATATACTTTGAGCCCCTTTCTCTTTCTCTTCTTCTGGAATTCCCATAATGAGACTGTATTTCTTTCATTATGTCCCATGAATACCATAGGCTTTCTTCACTCTTTTTCAAACTTTTTTCTTTTTGACTCTCTGGATAATTTCAATTATCCTATCTTTTAGGTCACTGATTGTTTCTTCTGATGGTTGAGTCTGCTTTTGAAACTCTCAGTTGAATTTTTTAGTTATTTTATTTTTCAGCTCTAGGATACTTTTTTAAAAATCTCTATTTTTTTGTTGAATTTCTCATTTTTTTCATGCATTGTTTTCCTAATTTTGTTTAATTGTCTTTCTGCGTGTTCCTGGGATTCACTAAACTCTTTTAAGAGAACCATTATGAATTCTTTGTCTGAGTGTTCATAGATATCCATTTCTTTAGGATCAGTTATTAGAGTTTTATTACTTTCCTTTGGTGGTATTATATTTACCTAGTTTTTCATGATCCTGATTCTTTACCTTGGTAACTGCACATTTGAGTAAGTGGTCTCCTCTTCCAGACTTTGCAGATTTGCTTTGGCAGAGACAGTTTTTCACCAGTCAACTCAATTTGGGTTTCTTGATATGTCTGCTGGTAACATCCTTGGGTGGGTGGAGCCTGCTATTAGAGTCAATTTGGGGGCAAGGCAACTGTGTGAGCTCTGAGGTTGGGGGCGGGAGGAGTGCCACTGGCTAAGAACAACTGGATAGGACTGCTGATTTGGTTTCCTGCTCAAGTGAGAGTGTAGGATAGGCTTTATGGTTGTCTGGATTCTCTGGTCAGGCTTACTAGACAGCACTAGGTACTATACTCAGCAGTTGGTGGAGCCATGAATTAGCTTCCCTGTGCTGCTGGGGGCAGCAGGATGGGAACCAGGACCTACACAACTCATAGTTTTGGGACCCAAAAAAAGCAAAAGTGTGCACTGAATATCCTGGTCAGGTGAGGCCACGAGACTTGCTCTGCAGACAGGGAAAGTCAGAGGCTGTTCCTTCTATTTAAGTGCCACTATAAGCAGGGCTGTTGGACTGGCTACCCATCTTCCTTGGTTGGGGGGTATGAAGGCTGTATTCAGCAATAAGTGGGGCTACAAATAAGTTTCTTTGCCTGGGTGCAGCAAGAGAAGCCACTCCAAGGCCATTAATGCTCTTTGTGGTCTTGACTCAAGCTGACCCATGCCCCAAGTTCCCTGGATAAACAGGACCACTGGCTTTGCTTAGGGACCCTTCTGCCTCTTGGTCTAGCATTGCTGGGTTACACAGCTTCTGGGTGTTCTTGTCAGACCTTCCTGTCAGATGGGGAAGGAGACCATGTTCTGTAGCTGGTAGGACTGTAACTCTGGTTCTGGCCTGGGTGGGACTGGGAGGGCCCACTTCAGGTAACTAGTCCCAAATTTTCCTAAATAAGCTTTCTGTTTGAAAGGGGCTGGGAGCTGCTGTTCACCCAAGCTGGGGATATGACTCACTTTTTCCTCCTGGATATGGACAGACCAGGCTCCAGGGCTGGTAAGATTCCTCATTTGGGGGACCTATATATACCCCACTGAGTTCCTTGGTCAGACTCTACCCCTGACTTGGTTCTGCAGATGATCAAAGCCATTGGTTGGGACTACTATTTGAGCTCTGCAGGAAGGAACTCAGCCTGCCATAATCCAAGTGCTGGTTGTTGGAAGCGCCTAGCCCCTTCTCAGTCTCTCAGATTTAAAGGGGTTGAACCCTGAGGATTCCCCTGCTATCTCTGTGTGGTGAAACCACAATAGGGGCTCCCGTGAAGTGAACCAATATGCTGAATGAGGGGAGCTAGGTGTCACCCCTAGGCTCTCTTTTCCCACTGGGGAAACCATAGCCTCCTGTTGGAGTGGTGCTCTGCTGGTCTGGGGGAGGGGCAATGCAGTCAGGGTATAACCATTCCTCTTACCTTTCTAATACAGTCTGTCTTGGTCTCTGTAGTACAGTGGGGTGCTTCAGCCTCACTCCCACGTTCTAGGATACTCTAAGTGGTGCATAGTCCATGAACAGTTGTTAGTTTTTCTTGTGTGGGGAGCTAAGTCAGGAAGGAACCATGTCACCATTTTGGTGACATCACTCTCCCTCTCCAAGTTCTTTAAATCAAACTTAATATAGGTGCTACTGTGAAGGGAATTTGCATGTGTAATTAAAGTCCATAGTTATTTTACTAAGTAAATCAAATGGGAAATTATCATAGATGGGCCTGACTTAGTTGGACAATCTTTAAAATAGATCTTGAGTCTTCCCTGAGTAAAGAGAGATTCTCATCTGTGGACAAAGTTTTAGCTTGTGCTCTTGGGGTTACAGCCTGCTTGTGACCTTATCTTTCTGCTGTCTGCTCGATGGATTTCAGACTCGTTTAGTCAGGTCCCCACATATGAGTAAGCACATTGCTTTAATTAATTCCTTAATATAGATATATCCTATCTCTCTATCCATCCATCCATCATCTATCTATTATATATATAAATATACATACATTTATATATATATAAAATCACTTCTACTGGTTTTGTTTCTTTGGTTAAACCTTGAATGATGATATACTTCCTAAAAATAAATAGGTTTCTTCTTTTCTGTTAAGATTGTACAAATTGTCATTCGATTTAGTAACCCAATCATATCTTAGCAATCACCTTAAATCAATTTCCAAATAGTTAAGTTGTTATGTATACACTTATCTAGAAGTTTTATAAAATTCAAATTAATTAACTCTAGTGAATTATACATTTCTCTCATGATGAATGTTCTAAGAGGGGAAGATTCTGTGAATACATTATCCATTTTCTCAAAAAGAATGAGTATTAAGCCAAAAGAGTAGCATGTGTATTCTGGGAAAATAAATTGTTTCTAAAGTCAATAATTTATTCTTCTTTCATTATCAAGCTCAGATCCCTCCAAACTTGAAACAACAAAAAATGTAAGTCAAGTTTGCTTTCACCTTATGTATGGCCCTCATTCATCTTTTTCTCGGGTCTCTCAGAAGGAGTAGCCTACGTTTATAGTTCCCTTTTTTTTTTTTTTTTTTTTTTTTTTTTACTTTTCATTCATTCCTCAGCCATTAAGATTTGGCTTTCATTCTTAAAACTCTGCAAAATTGGTCATATCTTCTTGTCATTAAATTTAATGGTCATATTTAAAGACCACCTTACTCAACCTCTTAACATTATTCAAAAATATTGGATATCTCCTTTCTTCTAGAAAACCTCTTTCCATTGGCATCCGTGACATCAGAACCTTCTGGTTTTCCTACTGTTTCCAGATTACTCATTCTTTGACCATTTTACTGGCTCATCAACCTCTGGCTATACTTAGGTCCTCAAAGTCCAGTCCTAATTTTCCTTATTTGTTTCTAAATTCTTTCCTTGAGAGTATTATCCCACATGCATGGGTTCTATAACCAACCAGATGCCAATAAATTTTAAGTGTATATCACCATTCCAGATCTGGCCCTTGTATCCAACTGCTTCTTCATTATCTCTACTCAGGTATCTCAAAAGCACCTTTAAGATAAAGAGTCCAAAATTGAACAAGTGATCTCCCCCTAAGTTTTCCCTCCTCCAGAATTCCCACTTTAGTCAAGAACATCGTTATCCATTTGAAAAAGTTAAAAATCTGAGAATACTTCTCCTATCACCTTATGCTTCACTTCCTCCTTCCCAGCCCCACTATCATACTTATCAATATGTTCTGTTAATTTTGCAATCTAGAATCTGACTTCTCCTCTGTATATCCTCCACTCCCAATCCAACTTCAAGCCACCTTCATCTCAATACTATACTGTAAAAACCCCCTAATGAGTCTCCATGCAACCACTGTTGCTCAACACACTCCAATTCATTTTTTTATACTGTATGCGAAAAACATGTTTTTCAAACCCTACATCTCACCCTATTACTTCTATACTTAAAAACCTTCAGTGGTGGCTTAGTCACCTGTATCTTTATCACTTTTGGCCATTCTCTCTAAATTTGTCTGTCCCAACAAACTTACCTTTTTTCTTTTCCCACTTCGAGGACTGCACATGCCTGCCACACCATCTCTAATCAACACCTTCCCCTAATTACCTTTTCTGCTTTATTTGGATTGTAGCTCAAATGACATTCCTCAGGGAAGAATTTCCTTATGTCCATGATTAGATTCTCCTGTCATAACCTCTCAAGCATCCTACATTTTTTTTTAAAAATAATACTGATAACTGTGTGTTCCATGAGAAACTGAGGTGTTTTTCATCTTTGCATTTTCAAATGGTATAATAGGCCAAATACATGGTAGACACTCCAAAAGCACTTGACGTATAACTAAATGAATGAGTGAAGCACCATTACAGCATCCCAGATGGTTTCTGCTAAAGTATTAGTGTTGAAATGTGATAAGAACCTTGTGGTATATGTGAGGAGTATAACCTTATAGATTTCCATATTTATCTTTCTTAATCCTATTTACTTGCATTTGTACAGTTTCTAAATCACACACTGATTTTTTTAACTAGAGTTGAAAATTCAGCCCATGATGTGAAAAATCAAGCTGTGCTCTCTCTACTTAGCATCATCACCAAACCACAAATTCTGCAATTAGAAGTGAAACTTTGTATGTGATGCATGAGAATATCCAGCTTGTTTATCCATAGTTTTATTGCCTCTATAGATTTTTTGGGAGTAAAAACAGCCTTTGCATTTATAATATAAGTAACTGACACAAAAATACACAGCACGCAGAAAGAGGAAAAAAGTTCCATCTTTACATGGCTCATAGTTAAACCTACAGTTTACATAACCATCAGGCAAGATTTTTAATTACCTATTCCAAATTTGTTTATTTTTTCCTCTTGACTATCTGATGAATGCCAGTCAACAATTGCTAATTACCTTCTAAAATATGTATATATGTATATGAACTCTTCAGAGTCCTGGAGTTTTAGGATGGTTGTACCAATAAGCAAAAGAAAGAGACTGAATGTAACTTGGATTATATATGAGAAGAATGACATTTTGGATCAATAAGACCCTAAATACAATTTAAAAATCTTGAATTCCAGGTTCTTGGAATTTCAGCCATCAACTGGTTAGATCATAAGATATCCATATATTTTTTACTGGATAAAGTCAATAGAATTATTCAAAGAGCTGGATGTGTCTTCAGAAGTTCCAGATGTTGCAGTGATATAAAAGTCCAGCACTGTTAAAATACTGTGGAGTATCCTAGGTCCGAGCTTTGAATCCATTTTGCTATCACCTTGATGCCAGCACAAAGAGCTTAAGAATTTTCACTTTATCTTCTTTCCCTTGTACCCATCATTCTACCTTCAGTAAGATGCAGGGGATTTGAAAAAATGGCCTCAACTTAACTGCTGTTATCTTTTTGTTTCACATTTGGGCCTGGGTTCTCAGACTCTTAGAACTATTTCATATGCTTCTGTATAGTAGAATTCTGACAGGGAGTATGATTATTTTGTAGGAACAAGTCATATGCTATTGGTGGGAGTATGTGTATATGTTTGAAAGAGCCGTCATAGGCCTGAGAGCTAAGTATCCACCCTGGAAAGAAGCCAGCTGTAGGTCATGCTTTGTAGGGAGCTTATATAGTGGGCAGAAAGGAAAATGGGGCGCCTGTGGAAATCTTTAAGTTTGGCATCTAGGGTGCAGGAATATCTTACAGCTGAAGGCATAATCTGGTTTTCTGCTCTACCAGCCCATCTGTGTCTCCCTAGGATACCATGTGGGTTTTATCACCAAGAAGCACATAGCACTGCTACTGTTCTGCCATGCTATAGGCTCCCCTTTTAAGAATAGGTATAGACAGGTAATTCAAGGCACAAACTCCTTTCTGTGATTGAGCTTGGAGGAGGCAAGTAAAAAAGGTATGGATTGAAGTCTAAAGTTAACTCATAAATTTATGTAAAAATGAAACCAGATGATAAAGATGGTATATGTGTTGGCCTTAAAATGGTTCCAGTGGAGTTTCCTCAATGGAAAGTTCCTCCTTCTAGCATTACAATCACCTCAGGGGTAATTTTAGAGCAATAAGTGGATGTTGTCTCACAAATGTCCACAGTTTAAGGTACTTTTAAAATCAACCTGAAAAACATCGTAGGGTTATCCACAAATGACTACATTTATTGATACTTACCCATAGTCATAGTCACATATTGGACTTTCATTTTTCTCTCCATGTTAGGTAATAAACTTCCATGTAATACTGTGAACTTTCTACTTCAGTGCTAGGAACACATTATCTTGATTCCTTAGCAGGAAGAATGATGCTTTGAAGATAATAGACACTGCTATTCATTACCTATTAGAAGAAAGAATGAATAAAGCACCATTATTAAGGGGTCATTTAATACTCTTTTGGTGGTTATATTGAATCAGTCTTGTCTACATACTGAAAATGTTTAACCTCTGCTCAGTGAATGTGAAATAAAGAAATAAGCAAAACTAGCCAACCAACTGCTTAAACTGACTGATTTTATATCAGTTTGATTAAGCAGTTCATTTGTCTCCAGCTGTATAGGTGTTGGGCCGAGACAGTTTAAATTAACTTAAATTCAAATTCTGACCACCAGCTATGGGGCAAATCAAAATCACAGTATAGCTGAAGTTCACAAACTAGACATTGGGGATTATGCTATTTTCTGATACATAATAGTAAACGTGCATATAGTATCACCCATCCCTAAATTCATAAGATAAAAATGTTTTTCATAAAGACCAGAATGTCCTTTTGTGTATTTCAGTTTTTATAGGATATGGGTGTCTTGTGGCTCATACTGAGGACTGTGGCTCGTGGTCAGCCATAAAAATAAGAGAATTCTGACCACCGACTTAATGAGAAGTTCAGGTCAGAACTGAATTTAGATGGCTACCTTTTGATGACAGATTTTACTTTACATTTGTGAGTTTATTCAGTGTCCTGAAATGTTCTTGTTTGTTTTATGCCACATTGTGTCCTTGTGGAGTTGGGATATAACCATGATTTCCTTAAGAATTCTGGAATCAGAATCACTAGGAACTATGATAGAATTAGGATAAAAGTTGACTCCCTGTCTTTCAAAGGTTTCCCAAAATCCTGAGATGATTTTATTTTCTTTGGTGAAATCATCTCTGAGATTATATCTGAGCCATTAGGTAAGGCTGGCATTAAGCAATGTCCTGATTATTTAAGCTTATACATGTACATGCAAATCCATTTGTTAGGAAGCGATCTGACTTAAATGAACTGCAACCACCTCATGTTCATATAGGACACAAAAGGTACAGCCGACATTTTCTATTCTTTTCTCAGATAGCCTAGGCAGAAGAAACACTAGTGTCACTGAGAGGCTAAATGTTTTATGACCAACTTGTTTATACTATAACTAATACATTTGTGTTTATTACCTTCACAACCCACTGCTGAGTATTGTGGAGGATTCCATATATAGAGAGGTAAGACTTCCAACCTCAAACAGAGAAGTCTAGCAGATAAGTCTTGCCCACAAATAGCTATAAAGCAATTCAATGCGTGTTAAGTGCTAAAAGAAAAGTAGGACAAAGTGCCAAAGTGATTCCATGGTGGGATTTAAAAAAAAATCCCAACTAATACACTTTGGAAACAAGTCTGTTGGATCCTACACACACACACACACACACACACACACACACACACACACACACACACACGTATATCTGATGCTCTCTTAAGCTATTATTCTGCAGAATACTATTCTAGAATGTTCTTAGGTGTGTTGTTGATCATGAAATATTTCTGTTAAAAACGTTCAGAAAGGGCTTCCCTGGTGGCGCAGTGGTTGGGAGTCTGCCTGCCGATGCAGGGGACGCGGGTTCGTGCCCCGGTCCGGGAGGATCCTACATGCCGCGGAGCGGCTGGGCCCGTGAGCCGTGGCTGCTGAGCTTGCGCGTCCTGAGCCTGTGCTCCGCAACGGGAGAGGCCGCAGTAGTGAGAGGCCCGCGTACCGCAAAAAAAAAAAAAAAAGAAAAAGAAAGAAAAAGCGTTCAGAAAATGCTAAATTGTGTATAAGGAGACCACTTATTCTCCCATCCTCATGTTTTGACTAGAGAGTATTGTAAGAGATAATTGAATACAATACCACCCCCCTTCCCCCCACCCCTCTCTCTCTGCCTCTCTGGTGCCTGTTTCCCCTTGCTTTGCTTTCCCCCTGTGGACCTGGCATTTATTGATACAAGTTTTTCAGATGATTGGCTGACTACATCAAGGGGCAAATAGACAATGCTGACTTTGTGAATCGGCTTTGAGGTTCTAGATATGTTTTTGAATCCAGAGAAAAGCTGTGCACTCTTCTTTAGGAGTTATCTAATGTCCACTAATAAACGGACACTTGGACCCTCATTTAACTCCCGTATCTGTACTCTGTTAGAACCCAGAGGAGAACAGGAGTAATCAATTGACACTTCAAATCATGACTAGGCTAATCAAGTTAAACAGCTTTCTTTGTTGCAGGACTCTCTAGGTCTAGTGTTAGGATAACGTATATTGAGAATATTTAAGTAAGGTATTGGGTTGACCAAAAAATTTGTTCACGTTTTTCTGTAAGATGTTATGAAAAACCTGAATGAACTTTTTGGCCAACCCAATATTTAATATAGAGTGTTAACTGAAAGAAGTGTGCAACCTAAAGGTTGATAATTATGTTTTATTTGGCGGACTTTACTGAGGATTTAAGCCCAAGAGTCACTCAGAGACTAGTCCAAAGAGGTAAGGGAAGAACCATAATATATAGGAGATTTTGGAAAAACAAACAAAAAAATATAGTCAGAACATCAGAATATTACTGCTGTCTAAAGAAAACCAGACATCTAAAGTTAATGAATTTAGTACTGTTCTATGTATGGGAAGATGTAAGGGTCTGGGCTCATGGAAATTAATCCTTTGATATGCACCTTAACTATTTAGGGCCTGTATCCTGTTTTTCTCTATCCTGAACCCCTCAGGGAACACTGTTGGGGGTGGCTGCATTGGCTGATGCCTTGATGGCCTCAACATCCTTTGTTTACTGAAATGGCAGGTGACATTCTCTGTCTACAACAGTATTTCCTAAATCTGGGGATTTTCCATAAATCAACTTGGGGTAAAAAATACTCCAGAGCTATAATAATAGCTACTATTTACTAGGCACATACTAAGTTCCAGAAACTGTGTTAAATTTTTGGTAATATAATCTCATTTGATTCTTAAAATAGTCCAGCAAAATAGGCATTGTTATATAATCATTTTGCAGATAATGAGTTAGTCTGAGAAGCTAAGTAACTTGCCCAAAGTTAGAAAGCAAGTAAGTGCCAGAGTGGTAATTCAAACACAGATCTTTCATATTCCAGGATTCTCTGAACCACTACATTATAACCTGGAATATATTTGGGAAATATTTGTGCATAAGGATACATGTCTTCTTTGGGTTATCTTTCAATTATATGAAATTTTCATAGGGATGTTAAAAATGGTAGAAAAGGCTAAGAGTTTGGCTGAATTCTTGCTTTAGGTTTCATATGCATTAGAACAAAAATTAAGCTTCCACATAAAAATATAAGTCTGGTGGCTGGAAAAGGATATATATTCCTTCTTTTCAATATTGGTAGCAGTAAGTATTACCTATTCAACTCCACAGGCAAGAAGAAAAAATAGAGGGGAATATTTTCACATTTATTTCTATGTTCCAGTCAAGATTTAAACGTATCCGCCAAGAAGATATAACTGAACAGTGTTTTAAGAGATTGCTTATGAGAAAGGTCAATGATAATTTAGAGTGAGCAATGTATTCCATGGAAACAGCATAAAATACAAAACTAATTCTGAACCCTGGCATTCTAGGTCTGCTCTTGCAATTGACTTTTCTTTTGAAAATCACTTACTGATTTAGTCACTGTTCCAATATTTATGAAATGAGGAGACATTCTCAACCTTGCAAATTCCCCAGGTGCAGCAATGTACTATGATCAGCTAGGGAGAGGAAAACAATGTTCTTTGTTCCACATTACTGATTCACCAGGGGCAGCAAGTATTGTGCCTGGCAAGACAAAGAAAACTATAGCAGCGGGGTTACCATTTACACAAGATCTCAGAGAGATTCTTCAGTGTACTGGAAACTAGAACTTGGAACAGCATACTGCGGGCCATCAAAGAGTAAAGATTACCATGAAACAGTTAAGACTAAATTGCCAGATAAACATACCTGCTTCCTCAAACTGCTTTGCAGTAATGGCAACTTTGTATGTAATTTTGGTGAATGGACACAAGTTGAGGGCTTTAGGAAAGGTTTTGACTTTCTTGATTGAGGTGCTGCCCCTTCCATCTTCTTCCTGTCTTGAATGTGGAAATGATGTGTGGAGTGCATCAGCCATGCTGCCATCGTGAGGCAGAAAGCTTGTGGATAAAAGCCAAGGAAAGACAGAAGGGAACTGATACTTGATGGTGTCAC
>NW_006769542.1:1650211-1654598 GCF_000442215.2 Lipotes vexillifer | reverse complement strand
GAACCGCTAAACAAGCCCTGGATCACTTGTCCCCGGATGTTTTTGTTTTGTTTTGTTTTGGGCATGAGTAATGAGGCACAAATGTTATTATCTAGTTTAAATCATCATTAGTCAGGTTTTCTGTTCCATGTCACCAAACACCAAATTTCTAACTTTGTATGTTGGGAGACATCTCTTCATGGTCTCTGTGATTTCTGCAAGCAGAGACACTGACTGCTTTGTTCCAGACTATCTTTTCAAGGATGCTTGAATAGCATATAGCCTTGGAAACTAAATATAGTAAATCCTCCCATAGCAAAAGGAGGTTTGTTTACAGTTCAGTGTAATAAAGATAATGCTTCCTTTTGGAACAAAGTTCAAATACTGTCCATTATAAAAGGTTCAGGTTTTTTAAGCTTGAGGTTCCTTTCTTATAACAAAACCCACTATGTGTGCAGGTGTTACCTGCTGTATAGTTCAGGCTGCTGTAACCAAATACAGTAGACTGGGTGGCTTAAACAACAGGCATTTATTTCTCACATTTATGGAGGATGAGAGCTCCAAGAACAAGGTGCCATCAGATTCAGTATCTTTGGAGGAGGGCCCTCTGCCTGGTTTACAAATGGCTGCTTTATCCTCACATCTCACATGGTAGAGAGGGAGGGAGAGAGCTTTGGCTTCTTTCTTTTCTTATAAGGGCACTAATCCCATCATGGGAGTTCCATTCTCATGACTCATCTAAACCTAATTATTTCCAAAGGCCCCACCTCTGAATACTGTCACTTTGGGGATTAAGGGCTTCAAGATAAGAATTTTGAGGAGCCACAAACATTCAGCCCATAGCCCTTGGCCCTATTCATATGCCTCCACAGGACTTGAGGTTAGGACAGCTGGTGAAAATGCTAATACCTTACCTGCTACTGTTGTGAGTAAAAAGTACTTTGTCAAAGACCCAGGAGTCTTGTATCTTCTGCTTGCATCCATGAAACTGTGGCAGTATTACTTGTTAGCTTGCAAGTAGGGTTAAACATCAGACTGAGCAATTCTCAACAAAATGAATTTTTTCCTTCCAGTTTTATTGAGATATAGCTGACATACAGCACTATGTAAGCTTCAGGTGTACAGCATAATGATTTGACTTACATATATTATGAGAGGATTACCACAATAAGTTTAGTGAATACCCATCATTGCATATAGATACAAGATAAAAGGAACAGGAAAAAAATTCTTTGTGTTGAGAACTCCTAGGATTTGCTCTCTTAACAACTTTCATATATATGTGTATATATAATATATATAAAACATACAACAGTGTTAATTATATTAATTATGTTCTACATTACATTCCTAGTACTTATTTACCTTATAATTGGAAGTGTGACTACCTTCATCCACTTCTGCCTTCCCCTACCTCTTGCCTCTGATAAACACAAATCTAATCTCTTTCTATGAGATAGTTTGGTTTTATTTTTGGAAGTATAATTGATCTACAACACTGTGTTCCTGGTGCACAACATAGTGATTCCATGTTTCTATACATTACAAAATGATCACCACAATAGATGAGTCTATTTACCATGTGTTACCATACAAATATATGACCACCTTACTGACTATATTCCCCACTCTGCATCATTCCCAGGACTCATTTATTTTACAACTAGAAGTTTGCACTTCTTAATCTCCCTTACCTATTTCACTCATCTGCCACCCCCTGTCCCCTCTGGAAACCACCTCTTTATTTCTGTTTCTATGATTCTGTTTCTGTTATGTTTGCTCATTTGTTTGGCTATTTAGATTCCACATGTAAGTGAAATCATATAGTATTTGTCTTTCTCTGCCTGACACACTTTACTTAGATAATAATTTCTAGGTCCATCCATGTTGTTGAAAATGGCAATATTACATTCTTTTTTATTGCTGAATAATATCCCATTATATACAACATCTTCTTTAGCCATTTATCTATTCATGGGCACTTAGGTTGCTCCAATATCCTGGCTATTGTGAATAATGCTGCTATGAACACTGGGGTGCATGTATCTTTAAGAATTAGTGTTTTCATTTTTTTCATATCTATACCCAGGGATATAATTGTTGGATCATATTCTATTTTTAGTTTTCTAGAGAACTTCCATACTGTTTTACACAGTGGCTGCACCAATTTACATCCCTACCAACAATGTGTAAGGGTTCACATTTCTTCACATCCTTATCGACATTTGTTATTTGTGGTCTTTTTAATGACAACCATTCTGACAGGTGTGAGGTGATATCTCATGGTTTCGATTTGCATTTCTCTGATGATTAGTGATGTTGAGAATCTTTTCATGTGCATATTGGCCATCTGTATGTCTCCTTTCAAAAAATATCTATTCAGGTCTTGTCAATTTTTAATTGGTTTTTTTTTTATATTGAGTTTTATGAGCTGTTTGTATATTTTGCATATTAATCCCTGACCAGTCATATCATTTGAAAATATTTTCTCCCATTCAGTAGGTTGTCTTTCTGCTTTCTGCATGGTTTCCTTTGCTGTACAAAAGATTTTACGTTTAATTAGGTCCCACTTGTTTATCTTTTTTATTAAAAATTAATTTTTGGCTGCCTTGGGTCTTCACTGCTGTGTGCAGGCTTTCTCTATTTGTGGTGAGTGGGAGCTATGCTTTATTGTGGTGCATGGGCTTCTCACTGAGGTGCCTTCTCTTGTTGTGGAGCATGGCTCTAGGAGCATGGGGTTAGTAGTTGTGGCATGCGGGCTCAGTAGTTGTGGCTCTTGGGCTCTAGAGTGCAGGCTCAGTAGTTGTGGCGCACGGGCTTAGTTGCTCCACGGCTTGTGGGATCTTCCTGGACCAGGGCTCGAACCCATGTCCCCTGCATTGGCAGGCAGATTCTTAACCACTGCGCCACCAGGGAAGACCCCACTTGTTTGTTTTTGCTTTTGTTTCCTTCACCTTAGGAGACAGACCCCCAAAAAGTATTGCTATGATTTAGGTCAAACAGTATACTATGTTTTCTTTTAGGAGTTTTATGATTTCTGGTCTTACATCTGTGTTTTTAATCCATTTTGGGTTTATTTTTTATATGGTGTGAGAAAATGTTCTAATGTTGTTCTTTTACACATAGCTGTCCAGTTTTCCCAGCACCATTTATTGAAGAGACTTTCTTTTCTCCATTGTATATTCTTGACTCCTTTGTCATAGATTAATTGACCATAAAGTGAGTGGGTTTATTCTGGGCTCTCAATTCTGTTCTATTGATCTATGTGTCTGTGTTTGTGCCAGTACCATACTGTTTTGATTACTGTAGATTTGTAGTATAGTCTGAAGTCAGCAAATGTGATTTCTCCAGCTCTGTTCTTTTTTCTCAAGATTGTTTTGGCTATTCAGGGTCTTTGGTTTTTCTGTATAAATTTTAAAATTATTCTAGTTCTGTGAAAAGTGCCACTGGTAGGAATTGCATTGATAGGAATTGCATTGAATCTATAGATTGCCTTTGGTAGTAGAGTCATTTTTAAAATGTTAATTCTTTCAATCCATGAACACAGTATAACTTAACATCTGTTTGTGTCATCTTCAATTTCTATCACTAGTGTATTATAGTTTTCCAAGTTCAGGTCTTTTACCTCTTTAGGTAGATTTAGTCCTAAGTCTTTTATTCTTTTTGATGTGATTTTTTATTTTTTTTCTTGCGTTATGCGGGCCTCTCACTGTTGTGGCCTCTCCCATTTGCGGAGCACAGGCTCCGGACGCGCAGGCTCAGTGGCCATGGCTCACGGGCCCAGCCGCTCCGCGGCATGTGGGATCTTCCCGAAACGGGGCACGAACCCGCGTCTCCTGCATCGGCAGGCGGACTCTCAAGCACTGCGCCACCAGGGAAGCCCTTGATGTGATTTTAAATGGAATTTTTTCCTTAATTTCTCTTCCTGATAGTTTGTTGTTAGTGTCTAGAAATGCAAGATTTCTGTATATTAATTTTGTATCCTATAACTTTGCCAAATTCACGGATGAGCTCTAGCAATTTTTTGTTGGCATCTTTAGGATTTTCTATGTATGGTATCATGTCATCTGGAAACAGTGACAGTTTTACTTCTTCCTTTCCAATTTGGATTCCTGTTATTTCTTTTTCTTGTGTGATTACACTAGCTAGGTCTTCCAATACCATGTTGAACAAAAGGGGTGAGAGTAGGCATACTTGTCTTGTTCCTGATTTTAGAGGAAATGCTCTCAGCTTTTCACAATTGATTATGATGTTAACTATAGGCTTAATGTATATGGCCTTTATTATGTTGAAGTATATTTCCTCTATGCCCACTTTCTGGAGAATTTTTTTTTTTTTTTTCATAAATGGATGTTGAATTTTGTCAAAAGCTTTTTCTGCATCTGTTGGGATGACCCTATGGCTTTTA
>NW_006769542.1:1644682-1650184 GCF_000442215.2 Lipotes vexillifer | reverse complement strand
CGTGGGTTCTTCCCGAAACGGGGCACGAACCCGCGTCCCCTGCACCGGCAGGCGGACTCTCAAGCACTGCGCCACCAGGGAAGCCCTGGAGAATTTTTTTAAATCATAAATGGATATTGAATTTTGTCAAAAGTTATTTTGCATTTATTAGATGATCATGTGCTTTTTTTGTTTGTTTGTTTTTTTGCGGTACACGGGCCTCTCACTGTTGTGGCCTCTCCTGTTGCGGAGCACAGGCTCTGAACGCACAGGCTCAGTGGCCATGGCTCACGGGCCTAGTCGCTCCGCGGCATGTGGGATCTTCCCGGACCGGGGCACGAACCCATGTCCCCTGCATCAGCAGGTGGACTCTCAACCACTGCGCCACCAGGGAAGCCCTGATCATGTGGTTTTTATTCTTTAATTTGTTAAAGTGGCTTATCACAATGATTGATTTGCAGATATTGAACCATCCTTGCATCCCTAGGATAAATCTCATTTGATCATGGTGTATGATCATTTTAATGTATTGCTGGATTCAGTTTGCTAATATTTTGCTGAGGATTTTTGCACCTATGTTCATCAGTGGTATTGGCCTATAATTTTCTTTTTTTGTGATATCTTCATCTGGTTTTGCTGTCAAGGTGATGCTGGCCTCATAGAATGAGTTGGGAAGCATTCTCTCCTCTGAAATTTTTTGAATTGTTGAGAAGGCTGGGTGTTAACTCTTTTCTAAACATTTGGTAGAATTCACCTCTGAAGCCATCTGGTCTTGGATTTTTGTTTGTTGGGAGTTTTTAAATTACTGATTCAATTTCATTACTGGTAATTGATATTTTTTATTATTGATAGTTTTTATTTCTTTCTGGCTGAGTCATGGGAGATTGTACATTTTTAGGAGTTTGTCCATTTTTTCTAGGTTGTCCATTTTATTGGCCTATAGTTGTTCATAGTAGTCTCTTATGATTTTTTTGTATTTATGTGGTGTCAGTTGAAACTTCTTCATTTCTGATTTTACTGATTTTGGGCCCCCTCTCTTTTTTTTCTTGATGAATCTGGCTAAAAGTTTATCAATTTTCTTTATCTTTTTAAAGAACCATCTCTAAATTTCATTGATCATTTCTATTTTTTTTCTTTTTAATCTCTACTTCATTTATTTCTGCCCTGATCTTTATTATTTCTTTCCTTCTACTAACTTTGGGTTTTGTCCATTCTTTTTGTAATTCCTTTAGGTGTAAGGTTAGGTTGTTTGAGATTTTTCTTGTTTCGTAAATTAAGCTCTATCACTTTAAACTTGCTTCTTGGAACTGCTTTTGTTGTGCCCATAGATTTTGGATCACTGTTTTTTGTTTTCATTTGTCTCCAGGTATTTTTAAATTTCTTCTTTGATTTCTTCGGTGATCCATTGGTTGTTTAGTAGCATATTGTTTAGTCTCCACGTGTTTGTGGTTTTGCAGTTATTTTTCTTGTAGTTGATTTCTAGTCTCATAGAATTGTGGTAACAAAAGATATTTGATATGCTTTCAATTTCCTTAAATTTACTGAGGCTTGCTTTGTGGTCTAGCATGTGATCTCTCCTGGAGAATGTTTCATGTGCACTTGAAAAGAATGTGTGTTCTACTGCTTTTGGTTGCAATGCTCTCTTTATAACAAGTGCGTTTGGTCTAATATGTCATTTAAGGCCAGTGTTTCCTTATAAATTTGGATGATCTGTACTTTGACAAGTTAAAGTCCTCTACTACAATTGTGTTACTTTCAAGTTCTCCCTTTATGTCTATTAATATTTGTTTTCTGTATTTAGGTGGTCCTATTTTGGGTACATATACATTTACGTTTTTATATAATCTTGGATTGATACCTTGATTATTATATAATATCCTTCTTTGTCTCTGGTAACAGTTTTTGTTTTAAAATCTATTTTGTCTGATAAAAGTATTGCTACTCTGGCTTTCTTTTGATTTCTATTTTCATGGAATACCTTTTTCCATCCCTACACTTTCAGTCTGTGTGTATCCTTAGGTATGAATGAGTGTCTTGTAGGCAGCATATATACAGGTCTTGTTTTTGTATCTATTCAGCCACACTATGTCTTTTGATTGAAGCAGTTAATCCATTTCCATTTATAGTAATTATTCGTATGTATGTGCTTATTGCCACTTTAATTGCTTTTGGTTTGTTTTTGTAGTTTTTTTCCCCTTTCGTCTTTGGTTCTCTTCCTTTGTAATTTGTTGACTATCTTTAGTGTTATGTTTGAATTCCTGTGTGTGTGTGTGTGTGTGTGTGTGTGTGTGTGTGTGTGTGTATCTATTTTAGATTTTTTATTTGTGGTTACCATGAGGTTTATATATAGCAGTCTCTCTATATATGTGGTTATTTTAAGCTGCTGATTTCTTAATTTCAAATGCATTTTAACAGCTAAGCATTTTTACTCCCCTCCTTTCATAATTACTGTTTTTCATATCAAATTTTCATCTATTTGTTTTCTGTATTCCTTAACTGCTTTTTGTGGATTTAGATCATTTTACTACTTTTGTCTTTTAACCTTCCTACCAATCTTTGTGTACATGGTTGATATAATACCTTTAGTGTATGTTTGCCTTTACTGATGAGCTTTTGCCTTTCTTAATTTTCATGTTCTAGCTGTTGCCTTTCTTTCTTCACTTAGTGAAGTCCATTTAAAATTTCTTGTAAAGCTGTTTTGGTGGTGCTGAACGCTTTTTGTTTTTGCCTGTCTGTAAAACTTTTGATATTTCCATCAAATCTGAATGATAGCCTTGCCTGGTAAAGTGTACTTTGTTGTAGGTTTTTCCCTTTCATCACTTCAAATATATCATGCCATAGTCCTCTGGCCTGCAGAGTTTCTGCTGAAAAGTCAGCTGATAGCTTTATGGGAGTTCTCTTGTATGTAACTTGTTGCTTTTCCTTTGTTGCTTTTAATATTCTCTCTTTGTAATTAAAATGAAAACAAAGATAATGTGTCTTTGCATGGTCCTCTTTGGGTTGATCCTGTCTGGGACTCTACGTGGTCCTGGACTTCAATGGCTTTTCCTTTCCCAGGTTAGGAAAGTTTTCAGCTATCATGTCTTCAAGTATGTTCTCTGCCCCTTTCTCTCTCTCTTCTCCTTCTGGGACACCTATAATATGAATATTAGTATGCATGATGTCCTGCAGGTTTCTTAAACTGTCCTTATTACTTTTTATTCTTTTTTATGTTCAGCATCAGTGATTTTGACTGCTCTGTCTTCCAGCTTGCTGATTCATTCCTCCATATCATATAGTCTATGTTGATTCCCCCTAGTGTATTTTTTTAATTGGGGTATAGTTTTTATTTTATAATGTTGTGTTCTTCTAGTGTATATTTCATTTCAGTTATTATATTCTTTATTTGTGTTTGCTTGTTTATATTTTCTCTTTGTTTAAAAAATTCTATCTTCTACTCTGTTATTCATTCTTCTCCTGATTATTTTGGTCATCTTTATGATTATTACCCTGAACTCTTTCTCTGGTAGATTCCCTGTCTCCACTTCATTTAGTTCTCTTTTGGGGCTTTATCTTGTTCCCTCATTTGGAACATATTCCTCTGTCATCTCATTTTGCCTAACTTGCTGATTTTATTTTGGTGTATCTGGTAGGTTGGTTATGCTTCCCAGCCTTAAAGAAGTGGCCTTTTGTAGGAGATACCCTATGAATCCTAGAAGTGCACTCTCCTCTGGTCGCCTGAGCTATATGCTCCAGGGGTGCCCCTTCTGTGGGCTGTTGATCCTTCTGTTGTGGCAGGCTGACAGGTGTGGCAGCCCCCAGTCTGGCTGGTTGCTAAGCCCTCCTTTTGTGGAGGCTGCTGGCTGCTTGTAGGAGAGGCCAAGTCACAAGGCAGCTGGCTGTGGAACCCTGGGAGTCATCAGGGCTACTGCTGGCTCACTGGTGGGAAGAGTCAGGATCCAGGAGATTCCAATACTATGTTGAATAAAAGGGGTGAGAATAGGTATCCTTGTCTTGTTCCTGATCTTAGAGGAAATGCTTTCAGTTTTTCACCATTGAGTATGATGTTGGCTATAGGTTTGTCATAAATGGCCTTTACTATGTTAAGATATGTTCCTTCTATACCCACTTTGTTGAGAATTTTTATCATAAATGGATGTTGACAAAATGATTTTGAATGGAGTAGTCAAAATCAGTACACATGTGAATCCCATAGATAAGTATTATTGTAATCCCTACATACAAACTAAAATGCTGATTAAAATATGGCCAGTATTTATTAAATTAAAGAAAAAAACCAAAAATTCTAATCAACTTGGTATTTGTAAAAACAGTGCAATATACCTATGTATAAGTTTAATTGGTTGTATATTCAGCAATGCAGAGTGGAACTGAAAAATTGAAGAGAATGTCCTAGAAAAATTAAAAACTGTTTTATAGTCAGTGAAAAGAAAAACAGTATTAATTTTGCAGAAAATTATATCTATATTGTCATGGATGATCTTGAGATGCATCTAGAATATAGTGAAAGGTATCAGAGAACATGATATATGGAAGACTGAATATGGGAAATAAAAAATAACAATAACTGATATCCCAGGAGTGAACAGAATGAGAATTCCAATATGATAATACTATTCCTATAATTCTAATAAAACTTTCTGAAATGGAAAAAGACCTGAATTTGAATATCAAAATGACCTATGACTTATGAGGAAAGAAAAGAAGAGCAGTTAGATGAGATTAAAAAGTAAAGAACAAACAATACAAGAATATAGAGAGAATAAGTATATTTTACATGAAGAAACAAATCAGACTGTTGTTAGCTATTTGTTTCACAGTATTGAATGCCAGAATACCATGAGCAAAAATAACTGAAACAACTTAAGTGCATACAAATAGAGAATCAGACAAGTAAATTATTTTATATCGATGATAAAATAACTTGTGACAGTTAAAGTAATAATAAAACACTAGTATACTAATACAGACAATTGTGGAAAATGTCCATGAATTAATTTAAAGTGTTTCTATCTGTATGTTTATTTCTGTGTTTCATTCTGTACATTTTATTCAGGTCTATATTCTTATTTTTAATTTCCTACAGCTGTGCCTAAGCTAGTGTTTGATCTATCTACTGAGATTCTAACTTCAATAATTTTGTTTTTCAATTGTAGAAGTTAATTTGGGTTATTCAAATGTTATACATTCAGACTTTGCTTTTTTGTTTGCTGAGTTTGCTTTGTTTGTAAATGAGCTAGTTCAAACATGAAAGGGTAGATATAAATAATCTACAGAAGAAAAAGATAAGAACAACTGTGAAAAAAAAAATCTAAAATATTGATGCTTTGCTTTAAATTGTTTTTAAAAACAAAAATAGTCTTTAATATCATTTTTTCCACTTCTTTCATTTTACTAAGACCTTTGAGGCTTCAGAAAAATCAAATTTTATGACCAAGGCACATAGGTAATTAGTGACAGAAATTATATTAGAACTTTGTTCTTTTGATTCTCAGTTTAGTTTTAATTCTCTCATAACTTCAG
>NW_006769542.1:1628590-1644672 GCF_000442215.2 Lipotes vexillifer | reverse complement strand
CAGCAGGAGTGTACAGAGCACTGTAATGTTTTAGGATGCTCAATGTACTTTGAATACGTGTAATAATACAATGTAAAATAGGACAGTGTTTGGGACTTCCCTGCGGTCCAGTGGTTAAGACTCTGTGCTTCCAATGCAGGGGGCCCGGGTTTGATCCCTGGTTGAGGAACTAGTATTCCACATGCTGTGTGGCATGGCGAAAAAAAAAGGACAATGTTTCAGTGTTATCTAAATTTGACCTACTTAAACCTAGCACGCTAGCAAAAATAAGCATTCATTAAACACCCATTAATGTTTACTTGACAGCACTTACTGAAAAATTAAGAAGATATGTGCTTTTTACAAAGCTAACTAGAGATGTCTAAATTCATAACTTTATTTTGTGTTTAAATATTTCCATTGCTCAGTCAGAAAAGCTTGTAAGTATCCCATTGATGTATTTTTTAAAAACCCATTGAAGTTTTTAATAATGGCTTTTTCATATATATAACCCAATATTTAGTGCCTAGTCTGGCAGATATCAGGTCTTCAGTACATATTGAATAGTGAATGATTTCTTGAAGAAAAGACAAAAAAAAACTATTATTCATGCCTTGACAGTAATTAGATAAATGGACACCTCAGGAACACTTTTTCATCCTCAGTTTCTACATCTGTAAAATGATATATTTGGACAAGGTCATGGATCCCAGATAGTTTTTAATTTGTTCACTAATTCTGATTGAGAATAGTTTCATGGCACTGACTTTGTGATAATGAATATGCTGGTGCGTCTAGGCTCAGCTAGGAAAAGCATCATGTTCAGTTAGTGTCATGTGTCATGTGCACAGGATAAGAGGTCATATATGAACCACACATTTTTCTACATATTAGGGGGTACATCAAAGACATTACTACCCATTTCATAAGTGGACCAACTGATTTGTTTCAGAGGTCATTTCTAGCTCTGATCGTCATTAATTTGAGGGTCCTCTTATTCTCCTCCTCTTCTCTTGTTCATTCTTTCTAATATAACAACATATTGCCAGCTCCATTTCACCAAAATGTACTAATCTACAATAAACAATAACTTTTACACACTTTATTGGGAGTTTAAAAAAATAGCTTAAGGGGTATGTGGAGGAAATAGATGGTCAGTTGGAGTACTTTATTCACTGATTCTCAGAATTTTCCACCCCATAGTATAGTATAATACAAACAAAAGAGAATGAAATGCTTGAGGACCAAGTCTGTTTTTTTGCTACAGATTCCTCTGCCATTCAGGGAAATTACATCTGACTATTACCTGAAAATAAAATGTTTGCGGTTTATTTGTTTTTTAGCTCCAGAAAAATAAATTATTTTATTATTCAAATGGGGCTCACTTCTACTGTTTTCAATATATTTTAAAATAAATTTGTAAATTCTAAAAAAAGAAAAAAGAAAGAAATGGAAATTTGAACCTTAGTTCTTCATAGTATCTTAGAGCTGATGGAGACCTGTAAAGCATCATTTTATCAATGCATCCTCCCTGTCCTCATAACTGCTGTATTTCTCAGTACCTAGCCCAGTGCTGGGCATGCATTAGGTGCTCAAGCTATTGCTTGAATGAATGAATCAACCTGCTCTTGGTCATCTACAGGTGGTACCTCAGAGACAAGAGCACACTTTGGTTGGAAGGGGAGAGGGCAGCATGCCCTCAATTAATACATGGATTGAAAGTTAACTCTTCCTTCAAAGTATAACTAAAATAACACCTCCTTTTTGAAGTCTTCTTTAATACATCTGAGATGTAATAAATCATCATTTCTCTATGTTCCTGTAACAGTTTTCTTTCTTATTCCATCGTGACTGCTTTGTATTATAGGCAGTTGTTTACAAACTCCTAATTCTAAATTTTAAATTAATTGAGGGCGATGATTGGGTCCTACTCATTTTGTTAAGTTTTAGAAGAATAATAAGAAAATAGTGTTTTTTAGTTAATGAAGAGACTTGAAGTTCAGTGATGGTCCAGTTAGTCAGAGGTGGAGATGAATCAGGGAAGGAAAGTGGAGACTCTGAAGTAGGTAACTATAGCACCCAAACCGCTTTCCTTCCAAAAGACCTCTGAAGCAATTTCTTCATTCAAACTGGAGTAGCAAAGAAAGTCAACACATTTCACATTTTTTCTCTGAAAGGTTTTCACTTCAGAAAAGAAAATATGGGTTATTCCTACTATGACTGATCTAATCAAAAAGAGGTTTTGTTTGTTTGATTTTTAAAGTATGTGGGAGTGATGCTTGGAATCATTAAATAAATACTGATTCTGAATGCAAATTGAATTTAGAATTCAATGCAAATTGAATATTAAAGCTAGGATGGATTCTGGAGATGACCCAAGTCAATTTAGTGATTTTCTAAGTGGGAAACTTAATATCCAGAAAGATTTAGAGATTTGTCTGACAACAGAAATAAACAGCCCTGAACATGTAAGAAACTGACATAAGCTCATCTGGGAAGTTTTCAAAGTTAAAGCGACTTTTCTAGAAATAATGGGCAAATTTATCAGCTTTTCCAAGATGAGAAATCATATTTCAAAAATTCCTAAGTCATGTATAAATGCAGGTGCAAACACTCAGGAGATCAAGGAAAAAATAAGTCTTTATTCTGAAAATATCTCTGCAGCCTGAAAATGAGAATAGAAGCTTTTCCTCAGGCAAAGGGAAGAATTCTAACTCCTGGAGAGCTAATAAGAGCCTCAGAAGGCAATGATAATAGACATTCCAAATTCCGTGGAACTTGAAGGCCCCTCTAGCATTTGTGGACACTTAACTTATATTAAAAAATGTAATTCAGGGTTTCCTAAATTTTTATCTTTCCCTGTTTTCCTTTCTTCTATCTCCTTTACCTTATGATATTTATAAACATATGCTAAAGCATGAATTTCCAGTCTCTACTAGGTAAATATTTTTTTCACATTCTTAATTTAAAACATGGAAAAAACAACAGCTTTTCTTTTAAAAATTGTTAAATTAAGTTTCCTTTGGCTTGCATATAACATTTGATTAATTTTTTTCTTTCTGTGTGTCAGAACATTTGTAGAAAGGGAAGTTTTCCATGCTATGTTAAAAAGGCTTTTAAAACAGGACAAATGTAAGCTTAATTTCAAGTTGGCTGCGATTTCTGTAAACTCTTTCTTGTTTGTTTCATTTATAAGGACCATGTGAAAATTTGCTTAAAGGTGCAGGAGACTGGGCATCAGGAGAAGCACTTGGTAGAGACAAACCAGTATTAAACTTAAACAATATGGATCGATTTTTTTCCTTTATAATAAGAACTCTGCTTGGAAATTGCTTGCTATGAGGTGGACTTTAAGACTTTGGATTCCATCTGAAGGACTTGATTGGAGAAATTAAGAATGATCTCAATACAAGACTTCTTTGCTTATAACTTGCTCCTTAAGTTAGATATCACTTTATTCTCACAGTTTTGGACTACTTTTCAAGGACTGAACATTCCATCCTCCAGGTGTTTGTCATCATTTGCACCCCCTTTTTCTAATTTTGATATATATCATGGTGAGATTGCATGCCAGTGGATCTGCTTTATCACACTTTAGGTGTAAAGATAGTCCTGAGAATTTTCCTAGTTGAATCTTAACTGTCAGTTAAATATTTTTCTAACCTAAATTATGCAAAACCCAGATGATCTTCAGACCTAAATATGGTTTATTACAGGTTTGTATTCCCTATTGGTGTTCATTGCTTCTGCCATAATTGCTTTCCCTGCTGGAGTTATGGGTTTGAATCATGGCCATAATACCTAGTTATTTACAGAAATGAAGATAAAGTAGGAGAGGCTGATCATTTCAAAAGAAGAACCAGTAATTAGGCTATAGAAAAGCTGGATTGTTTATTAAGAAATTTTTGTCCAAATAAGAACTCAAAAGTTATTTATCTTTAAATTTTTATTTATTCCCCTCCTATTAAAAAAAAAAGCAGCAGCAACAACATAGCTCAGAACACTAACTCTTCCTACCTATGCACTGTTTTAATAATTTACTTCATACAGCTCTAATTCCTGTAGAGAACTCAGGACTGTGCAGTTATCATTGAATTAGCTTGTATAATTTATAAGAAAACAAACAGACTTAAGGCTGTTTACTTCTTCACAACTAAAAGGGAAAAAAAATTGTCCTACAAAGTTCATCGTTCTGTGATTTATATTGATTTCTTCTTTTCCTTCTCTTGCAGTTTCCTTCCTGATTCATCTACTGTAATACATCCCACATGGTCATGGTTTCAAATTGCACAATTATTTTATTGTAGTTTGAATCAAATTCAGGGTGAAAGTTATATAGACTTTTGATATTAGAAAATACATAAGTGAGATAGTATCATTCATATTATATATTGAGGCATTTCAGGAAGAAAGAGGTCAAATACTTGGTTGAAAGTCAGTAAGTCAGTTATAGCATCTCTCATTACTCAATTAGCTCAGCCCAGTTTGAAAATGTAGTGCCATTTATGCATGTTCTCTTTGTTTGATGCACTTTCAGCTGGTTAGCACTCTCCAGGCCTTCTAATCTGGAGTTACTCTCCTTTCTTATTAGGTCTTCAACTTTCATATAGAAGTCAGATTCATACATTCATTCTAGGAGTAAATACTTTTTATTTAATAAATAATGTTGAACTCAGCTACATGCCAGGCATTCTGCCAGGTACTCAGGATTCAAAGATGAGCAAAACAGATTTGATCTGATCAAGAGTTGCCATCTGGTCATTTGTCTCTTTGTTTAATATCTGAATCCTCCATTAGACTATAAGCTTCATGGGGTCATATGTTATTTTTGTGTACCGTTGTATGTCCTCTGGCCAGCAGAGTGGTGCTATAATATTAACTGAATGAAAGAGGAGAGTAGTAGAACCAGTTTAAGTAAGACAATTTTGGCTGTGGAGAGGGGAGGGAAGAGGGAGAATTTGACACTCAAGGCACTGCTAGCATCAGTCTTGGCAGTGCTCTGCTGCCAAAGGGAGTGGAAAGGTCCAGGCAGAAGAAAGACGGAAACCCCCAGCAATGTGAAGGCCTGAGAGAACTGTCTCAGAAAAACATCCATTACCAAACAGGTAAGCAATAGTTACAGGAAGCTGGCTTGTTTAGAGAGCAAAGATCATTTGGAAACAGGTAGGAGAAGAGAGAAGCAACCACAAACCCATTCTTGATGGGATCAGTTGGAACGCAGTTTTAAGTAAAGAAAAGCTCTGCTCAGCACGTGTATTCCACATCCCAAAGGCTTTAGGAAAAGTCTCTTATCCCATACTAAAAGATGAAATGTGCCTGTGTTAAAATGACCAAATTTAAAATTCTCCAATTGAAGTTCTATGAGAGCTTTTTCCAAGGTTATACCCTAATGATTAAGCAATCTATAAAAATAATGGGTGTAAAGATGATTTGTGTGTGTGTGTGTGTGTATGTAACAAGTGTGGGCTATAACGGAATGACATTAAAATATTATGGTTCTTACAGTGTATGCTTTTCCTTTTCCCTCATTCCCACCTGTATTAGAGTTCTCCAGAGAAACAGAATCAATAGGATCCTATGGGTGGATCTACATATCTATCAATTTATTTACTTATTTTAAGGAATTGGCTCATATGATTATGGGAGAATGTCAAGATCTGAAGCTGACAAGCTGAAGACTCAGGAGAGCCAATGGTCAACTTCCAGTCAGAAGGCAAGAGAAGAGCTGTGTTCCAGCTCAAAGACAGGTAAGTGCAGAGAGCTAATTCTTTCTCCCTTACTCTTTTTTTTTTTTAATATCTTTATTGGAATATAATTGCTTTACAATGGTGTGTTAGTTTCTGCTTTATAACAAAGTGAATCAGTTATACATACACATATGTTCCCATATCTCTTCCCTCTTGCGTCTCCCTCCCTCCCACCCTCCCTATCCCACCCCTCTAGGTGGTCACAAAGCACCGAGCTGATCTCCCTGTGCTATGTGGCTGCTTCCCACTAGCTAGCTATTTTACGTTTGGTAGCGTATATATGTCCATGCCACACTCTCACTTTGTCACAGCTTACCCTTCCCCCTCCCCATATCCTCAAGTCCATGCTCTAGTAGGTCTGTGTCTTTATTCCCGTCTTACCCCTAGGTTCTTCATGACTTTTTTTTTTTTTCTTAGATTCCATATATATGTGTTAGCATACGGTATTTGTTTTTCTCTTTCTGACTGACTTCTTTTTTTTTTTTTTTTGCGGTATGCGGGCCTCTCACTGTTGTGGCCTCTCCCGTTGCGGAGCACAGGTTCCGGACGCACAGGCTCAGCAGCCATGGCTCATGGGCCCAGCCTCTCCACGGCATGTGGAATCCTGCCAGACCAGGGCACGAACCCGTGTCCCTGCATCGGCAGGCGGACTCTCAACCACTGCGCCACTAGGGAAGCCCTCTGACTTACTTCTTAATGTTCTATTCACGTCAACAGATTCGACGAGGCCCGCCTCCATTGGGGATGACAATCTTCCTTACTCAGTCTCCTGATTCAAATGCTAATCTCACCCAGAAACACCCTCATACACACTTGGAACAATGTTGAACTATCTGGCTCCTGTGGGCCAGTCAAGTTGACATACAATTAACCACCACAAACCTTTTATCTAGAGGTATGTAAGGAAATAACCAAGATACACTCTAATCCTACCATTTTTACATAATTTTGCAGTTTTGAATGAATGAAAGTTTTGTAGTCTTTATTATTAGTGCACCAGAACACACTAAAATGTCCGTATGCCACCACCATCAGCGAAGTAAAATACAACAATCCAGCCAACTAACATTTTATAGCTGTGATATCCACAGGAGGTGGTATTTAATGACTCAGTGAACCTGCCAGGAAATAAGAGATGTTTAAAATTATAAAGGGTTGCTATTGATTAGATTGAATGTTTGTCAGACTATTTAGCAAGGTAGGCCACTAGTTTATAATATTCAATTTGAGGATATTTATATATTAATGAACAACATAGCAAAAAGTAGTGATTTCCTTTACTGGAAAGAATCGAGACCTTTTAAAATTAAGCTTTTTGGGGCTTCCCTGGTGGCGCAGTGGTTGAGAGTCCGCCTACCGGTGCAGGGGACACGAGTTCGTGCCCCGGTCCGGGAAGATCCCACATGCCGTGGAGCGGCTGGGCCCGTGAGCCATGGCCGCTGAGCCTGTGCATCTGGAGCCTGTGCTCTGCAACGGGAGAGGCCACAACAGTGAGAGGCCCGTGTACCAAAAACTAAATAATAAATAAATAAATAAAATTAAGCTTTTATGACTTAGTTATGTTCAAATATGTACATTCCCATTCAAAGCAGCACCTCTGGAGAAAAACGTACTGAACAATGCTGCTATTGTTCAGAAGAGGTTCATATTACCACACAAGGAAATATTTCTAGCTATTTAATTATTTTCTCCCACCTCTGAAACCAGCAAAATTTTTCCATGTAATTTCTTTTCTTACTTGTCTTGGTGCTAGTGACCTTTGGCCATTACTGGGTAGAAGGTTCACCCTTACTTAGGATGTGAAAATAATGAACCACAGCTTTGAAGGTAAACCAAGAGAAGTTCCAAGACAGGACTAAGCAGTAGCAGCACTACTGAACTATATATATGTGCAGCCCCATAACACTAACTTGAAGGCAGGTGGCGGGAAAGAAAGGAAATGGGGACGAGAATCTGAAAATGTTATTTTCAGCTATGCTGCTGACTTCCTGGCAGAATGGATGCTCCTCTTTTCCCTCCTCTCCTCCTCCTCCTCATTGTTTGACACCTGTGTGGTTCCAGCTGAATTAACTCAACTCTACCTCCAAGAGTGTGTTCCGAAGGACTCAAAGGCAGGTAATTCCGATTTCTCTTGTCAGAGTTCTTGTTTCTTTTTTTTTTTTTAAAGAAGATGTTGGGGGTAGGAGTTTATTAATTAATTAATTAATTTTTGCTGTGTTTGGTCTTCGTTTCTATGCGAGGGCTTTCTCTAGTTGTGGCAATTGGGGGCCCCTCTTCATCGCGGTGCGCGGGCCTCTCACTATCGCGGCCTCTCTTGCTGTGGAGCACAAGCTCCAGACGCGCAGGCTCAGTAGTTGTGGCTCACGGGCCTAGCTGCTCCGCGGCATGTGGGATCCTCCCAGACCAGGGCTCGAACCCGTGTCCCCTGCATTAGCAGGCAGATTCTCAACCACTGCGCCACCAGGGAAGCCCCAGAGTCCTTGTTGAAGCGATTGATAGTTAACCAGTTACCACGCCTAAGATAACAGGTACATAGTTTTCGGTTGTTATTTTGTTTTACCAGATTTGTTCCATCAGACTAAAGAGAAGGACTTTTACTCTATACTTAGGGGAAAGATAGGACGAAACACATTGCCCAGATTGGGACTGGCAGCTTTGTTGTGTAAGGACAAATACAAAATAAAAATAAGAAGCCTAAATTTTCCTGTTGAAAATAAGAGAAGTGACTTTCCTCCTTATTTTCCTGGAGCATTTACCTTAGGAAACTTGTAAGTTCTTTCTCTGCCTGTTTGAAAGTATGTAAATCCTTTTAAAAGCCAAATAAGACTTAGGCCAGCTTTGTGACCCCAGAATGTCTTTTTCAAGTACCTGAGAGCCATCTCTTTGATGGCTATCTCTCAATTTCTGTGTGAAGGTAGGAGCCTAATTTTGGCAGGGACACTCACTCTAAGTAGCAAAATTACCTCCGGTCGTAAAGATATGAGAATTTTACTGTTCCTTTGAATAAAGTCAATTAGCTAACACAGATGGTCACCCCCCATTACCAAGTGAATTTAGGATGAGCTATATGTGACAATTTGTGCTGTTCTCTTCCTTGACTAGTTATCATTTATCTTGAGAACATGTGTAATGGATTGTATCTTCTTGGCTATATAAAAGGGTGAGATTTCTGTTTGCCTTTGCAATCTCTTAGTGACTCTCTGTGGTGCATGTCACATTCTGGTATAATGCTTATTATATTTCCCCAATAGTTGTGACCATGAGGAAAGCCAATCTGAGGATAAAGCCAACATATGGAGGAAGACAGGGCTAAGAGAAGCACAGAAAAATGGAGCTAGTGCCTTGGCTGAAATATTGCTGAATATTTAGACTTTCTTTAGGCTTCTAATTAAATGAATGAAGACATTCCTTTAAGGACTTAAGCCAGATGGAATTAGGTGTATTGTTACTCACAACTGAAAGCATTCTGAGCATTTCCCACACATATTTAACCCCTGGGATGAGAATCTAAAATGCCTGTGAACATTTTGTAGGATTAGTGTTTTACAGAACACTCTTGAAACGTTAATTGTCTATTATTTATTTAACAATTTTAATCATCACAGAGCCTTCCCTTTGAGATATATCATCACTTATTTAACCAGTTTACTCTTTAGGACATTATTTACAGTTTCCACTATTATAATAAATGTACACTTATTTTTTGTTTGTGTGCATTTCCATATGCCCATCAGTGACCATGTTCTCAGGATAAATTCCTAGAAATCGATTTATTAGGTTTAAGGGTATACAGACTTTTGTAGCTTATTGAATGTAAATTTGTGAAATATCAGGGGAAAAACTGGACTCTAGTACTAATTCTCATAACTGAATAATTCTTAAGCAACATGACTCAATGGCCTAATAAAAAACAATTAGGAATAAATGTCGACTATAGTAACATGATAACATAGATTTTGTTAGAATAAAAACATAAAAGAATGAACAATGGAAAAATAAAGCATCAAATGGTCATTTTAGATCTTCTGCATATAAGGAAGACCGGGTTTACACTTTTACTGGTGATCCTTCCTGAGAGTAGCACATACTATTTGGCTAATAATATAATCTAATTCATCCACACCTGAGAAATTTTATTTTCACATATTCCTCTCAGAAGGAACTAAAACGAACTGGATCAGTGTAATGACAAGAAAAAGAAAACAAAAAAAAAGCAGAGTTTTGAATCCAGATTAAAAGTAAAAATTGATACTTATACCCATGTCTTCTTAAAATCATGTTCCAGTAATTTCAGTTTGCTTTAACCTAAAAACACTTTTTAAAAAGTGTGTTTCATTGTCTCACTATGACCATAAGTCATATTTGTGTAAATAGGATTCTGTTCCTTGTAGTTTGGGGAATGAATTTTGAAGTTTGAGCACAGCTGTAAGTTAATTATCATCTTTGTTGCACTTAACCCATCACAACGTATACTTTAAGTTTGCAAAAATAGACTGAAACATCGTCTCCTGCCAGAATGGGAATTTTTTACATCGTGCCAATTGAGCAGATGCGCTGAACATATGTAGATAGTCAATGGCTAAGAGTTTGGTAGCTGTCTATAGAAGCAAAGGTATCTTTGTCATGGGGATGTTAGTCTTTGGTTTTTTTGGTTAGGTCAACCTCTATGCATTTGGTTTTCCTGAGTATATATAATGAGGATACTAAACCACAATTTCTGAGGCCTTTTTTTTGTCATTATATTTCCATTTGGTTCAAGTAACCAGAGGAGAGAAATATAAATTCTAACAATGACATATTAGGAAATATTCATATAGAAGACATAATCTGTGCTCAGTATTGAAGAATGTTTAAGGAAGGTTTTAACAGGCAGAGATACCAATGCATAACCCTTCAATGAGGAATAGATGGATGGAACTAACACAAGTGGAAATGCTACCTAAGTTGGGAAAAGACCAAATTATCTATATTTAAGTCTCTTGGTACGATTATGGATTATTTTAAAGTTTCTCTCAACATTGTTTTCTAATTATTCCATGTAAATTAAGGCACTTAGAACTAGTGATGCTAATTTATTTATTTTGGTGCTGTATCATATTCCATTGTATATATGTACTATGATTTAATTATCCCTTTATTGACAGGTATTTGCATTATTTTCATTTTCCCCTATTACAAACAATGCTAGTGGATGTCTCTGTGCATATATCTTACATGAATATGTGAGAGTATGCTGAGAAATGGAACTGTTGGGCTGTAGGACATGCTTATTTTCAACTTGAGGAGATATTGCCAAATTACCCTCCAAACCCAATTTATACTCCCACTAGCTGTGTATGAGATTTTCATTCCCATATCCTATCATTTGGAGTTAATATAATTTTTCCAATATAATGGATTTGAAATGACATCTCATCTTGTTCTGCATTTTCTTTTCTCTACCACTAATGATGTCTGTATCTGTCTTCTTTGTCTTCTTCCTTGAGTTAGCCATACCCATATCCTTTGTGCCTTTTCTATGGGATTATCATATTCTTATTGACTGATAGGGATTATTTGAATTTTTTCTATTGCCTGTAGTGCATGTTGGTTGTGTTTTTCAGTTTATTTCTCTTAACTTTATGGTCCTTTTTTACTGTAGCAGTTTTGTTTTCAAGGAAAACAAACTTTATGGTCCTTGTACTTTTATGGTCCTTTTTACTATAGCTGTTTTGTTTTCAAGGAAAACCTTCCCTGCCCAAATTTTATAATAGTATTTATTATAGTTTTAAAGTTTTTAAAAAATTTTCTTGTTTAGGTCTTTGTCATATACCTAGTAATTTTGTGAATGGTTTGACACAGGCATCTAATTTTATAATAGAAATGGATTGCTCTGACACTGTTTACTAAGAAGTAACTACTTTTCCCCTCTGATTTTTAATGCCTTCTCTAGTATATGTAAAAGTCCCCAAAAGACTTTTTATTCTCTTATTCAGTGCTCTGTTTTCCCTATTGATCTATCTTTCCCTGAGCCAATAGCACACATTTTAATTACTATAGCTTTATAATGTCTCGATATCTGATTAAAGCAAGTCATTCCAACCTGTGCACCTTCAAAATATCACGCTTAATCTGGTCTTTAGCTCTTTCATGTAAATGTTAGAAACTGCTAGAGACATTACAAAGGATTTTGATTATAATTGCATTGAATTTTGTGATTACTTATGAAAAATATGACTGAAGATGTAAATTCCTTTCAAATTAAAGGTTGTCCATGTATCTTACCATTCAGCCATTTTCAGGTTTATCAAGGTATAATTTAGAGTAAAATATACTCTTTAGCTGTGCAGTTCAATGAATTTTTGACAAATGTATCAAGTCACATAACCACTATCTCAGAATATATCTCAGAATATAGAACATTTCCATCACTTCCAAAAGTTTGGGGCTAACCTGCTCCCCTACCACTATCTCCTGGTAACCACTGATCTAATGTCTGTCCCTATAGTTGTGCCTTTCTCAGACTATCAGTCAATCATATAAATGGAATCATACTGTGTGTCTGACCTTCTTCAGGTAGCATAATGCTTTTAAGATATGTCCATGTCATTTTATGTAAGAATAAATTCACTTTTTAGTGCTGGGTGATATTCCATTGAATAGACATAGCATATTGTTTCCAATTTGAATGATTATTTAAAAAAGCAGTCCTAAATATTCACTCACAGGTTTTGTATGGACATATCTTTTCATTTTTCTTGGGTAAATACCTAGGTGTTGAATTTCTGGGTCATACAGTAAGAGTACTTTTAACTTTATAAAAACATTCATATTCATGATATGTACTTTCCAGATTTTTCCTTTATTTTATAGGATCTTTATTAAAATAATGTTTGTTTTCATTCCAGAATATGCCCCCTCAACATATTGTATTAGGTATTTGGCAATATGTTAACAAAATGCATTGGCTTTAATTTCTATATAGCATCTGTCATTTTATCTCAGATAATGATAATGCCAGGAGGTTTGAGTTAGATAAAAAGTACTTAATGTTTAGCATTTCTAGATTTAAATCTTAGCCTTGCACTTCTCATCTGTGTGCTTTTGAGTGATTCATTTTAACTTTTAAAGTATTAGTTTCCTCATCTTTTAAATGGAAACAGTAATATCTGATTTTTCTAAATTGTTAGTAAAGATCAAAGGAGATAATGCAATGCTAGTACTATACAAATAGGAGCTGGTGTTGGTGAATTTCTTTCCCTTATCCTTTTAAACCTCTATATGAAAAATGAGACTCTGATCAGATTACATAGGAAAGAGAATTACTAGGATAAAACCATTTCCTCTACTAGTTAAATTTAACATTTGCTTTAATTATGGTATAAAACTTAGTTATTAAAAAGCTTAATTAGTAACTAAAAGTAATTATTATCATAAGATAAGAGCAAGAGCAAAATGTGTGCTATTGGCAAGACATAAGAGCAAGACAGGTAACATTAAAGCCTTCTCATTTATACTATCTCTGTATCATATCTTGCTCTGCTTTAAATATTATTTTGTTAATAATTGCTTTGCTCATTTATGGGAAAAAATGCTTGAGAAACTTCCAAGTACCATACAATGTGCAAGCCACTCTAGAAGACAAGATTTCTTTCCTTATCTTCTATTCCAGTAAGGAAGTCAGGCATATGAATTAACAATTACAATGCAACGTGATACATGCTGTTGCAGAGGCCTCTACATTTACTACTAATTTGCTGAGGTGGGTAGATAAAATGTCAAAACTGGTAAATGAACTTCTCTATTTTCCTCAGGTTGATGGAGAAGGAAAAACTAGCATATGAAAGGTATAGTGATGTGGCTAAAAAAGCACTTTGATTAGAATTGTATGTTGTTTGGTATGGCTGGGAAACAGTGTGTGAAGAGTTGTGAGTGATTAAAGGGTAGCCAAGCAACCAAATTATTAAGTGCCACATATGCCATATTAACATTTGGTGGAATGTTCATGATAGAAGTGGATCATCTTAAAAATTCCTGTCACCATTTTAGAGAGATGATATCTTGCCTTGGAGTTTTCCCAAAGTAGAACCTGAGGCAAGGGCTTTGGTGCAGATAGTTTACTCAGAAGTTATCCTAGGAATCAGGAGGAAAGGATGGAGGAGGGTGGGACAGGGAAGGAAGGAAGAAAGTCAAAAACAGTCATGTTGCTGATTTTTTTTAAACTCTTTAACCATGTTGCTGATTTTTGCTGCTCTAGGCAGTAGAGGGTCGATCCTGCAGGGACCTCTGAGAAGCACAGAGAATGACTTCCAGAACAATCTATCTAAAGGATAGGGGCTGGGACATTTATCCATTGACATGTATTCCATTGAATGTTTCCCCAGGGATGTTAACTTCCCAGAATATCCAGACTGTACCTGCCAGTTGCCTGAGTAGCCTCCACAGCTTCAAGAAAGAAAGACCCAAAGCAAAAAAGTGAAAAAATAATGGACATGCTTAGCATGGAAGTGTATGCTTACAACCATAACTGAAATCTGAGGAGTATATTAACTCATTTGCTGCAGACGAGAAAACAGAGGTAGGATAAAGCCTAGGTTTTTTTTTTTTTTTTTTTGTGGTACGCAGGTCTCTCACTGTTGTGGCCTCTCCCGTTGCAGAGCACAGGCTCTGGACGTGCAGGCTCAGTGGCCATGGCTCACGGGCCCAGCCACTCCGTGGCATGTGGGATCCTCCCGGACCGGGGCACGAACCGTGTCCTCTGCATCGGCAGGCAGACTCTCAACCACTGCGCCACCAGGGAAGCACAAGCCTAGGATTTAGTTATGCTGCACACCACCATGTGATCTGACTCCAGGATCTGTTTTGCTCACAGATTTCTACTTGCTTTTCAGTTAAAGCAATTATTGAAAATATTTTCACTTTATTTATTATGTTAGTTTGGATTCCTTGAGCAGCAGACACCAAGATGGGATTAAGCATGCAAGAGCATTATTAAGAAAATGCCTGCGAGTTAGAAAAGGAGAGGAAGCCAGATATTAGAAAAGCCATGAAGAGTGATATCACCAGGATGGCAACATTGGTCAATCCTGACTTCCCTCTCCCTCATAAGAACAACAACTAACAACTATTGATGGACAAGACCATGAAAATAATCCTAGAACTTGGAGTTGAAGCTGAAGCAACTCTCTGTACCATAGGAACCAAAACAGACTGCATTAGAAGTGTAAAAGGAGTAGCTACACACTGACTACACTGCCCTTCCCCCAGGCCAGTACACCAAGAGGTCTCCCCTGAGCCTATGTTTCCTCTAGTGGGAAAGAGAGCTGGGGGTGACATCAAGCTCTTACACCATTGTGGACTGCTGTGCCAGAGTCTCTACTCTGGTTTCACTCCATGGGGATAGCACAGGGATCACAGAGGAATCTGTGGGGCTCAACCACTGGGAATCTGATTGACACTGCGAAGAGAGGAGGGGCTTCCAACTAACCAGCCAAGTTCCTCCCTGCAGGGCTCAAGTAGTAGTCCCAACAAGTGGTTTTGCTCATTTGCAGCACCAAGTCAGGGGCAGAGTCTGACCAGGGGATTTGGCAGGGTGCAGGTCTTCTGAATTCAGGTCCCCAAACAAAGAGTTCTGCTGTCCCTAGAGCCTGGTCTGTCCATAGCCAGGCAGGAGCCTGAATCATACTCCCACTTGCTATAGAGTGTGGCCCTGAGTCCCATCTGACAGGAAGGGCTGGTGAGAATACCTGGAAGCTACATAACCCAGCAACTATTAAGTGGAGAAGCAGGTGGAGAGAGCTATTGGCCATTAGAACAAAGCCAGTAACAGGCATGGAGGAGTCCCTTGCTACAGCCAGGTAGGGGAGTTAATTCATAGCTCCATCAGCTGCAAATCATAGCTCCTAGCCCCTCCCAACCAAAAAGCCTTCTGAAAAATTTTGGAGCTGCCAGAAGTAGGCCCTTCCAGTTCCAGCCAGGCAGGAGTCAGCCCCGTTCACTGCAGAGCATGGCCCGCAGAGCAAACCCAGTGGCCCTGTTCAACCAGGGAACTTGGCGCATGTATTGGCTTAAGATCACAAAGAGGATTAGCAGTCTTGAAGCTGATTCTCCTGCTCCTGCTTCTCCTGCTGCACCCAGGTACAGAAATTAATATGTAACCCCACTTACAGCTGAACACAGCCTTCAGACTACCTGACTGGGAATCCTACCAGAACACATGGGAAGCTATGTAGGTCATTCAACAACCCTGATTACAGTGGCACTTAGCATAGCCACAGCTTTTACCTGTCTGCAGAGCAAAACCGGTGGCCTCACCTGAGCAAGATATTTAGTGCATACTCTTGCCTGATTCAGGTCCCAAAACAATGAGCTGCACAG
>NW_006769542.1:1596292-1628580 GCF_000442215.2 Lipotes vexillifer | reverse complement strand
TCTGCACAGGCCCTGGGTCCCATCCCTGCTGCCCTGCCAGGGCTGGGAAACTACTCATAGCCCCACTTACTGCTGAGTATACTACCTAGTCCCCCGTGTTTAGTAAGCCTGATGGGAGAATCCAGGCAACTACAAAGCCAATCCTATAGTCACACTTGGGCAAGGAACCAAGCCAGCAGACATGTTCAGAACCCCCAAACTGAAGTTACTAGAGAAGAACTGTGTCTGCCAAAGTGAACCTACAAAGTCTGGAAAAGGAAACTACTACTTACTCAGATGCACAGATACCAATGTAAGGAATCAAGGATCATGAAAAAATCAGGTAATTATGACAGCACCAAAGGAAGCTAATACAGCTCTAATAACTGCCACTAAAGAAGTAAAGAGCTATGAACTATCAGAGAATTCAGAATAATTTTCTTTAAAATGTTCAGTGAACTCCACACAACTAAATGAAATTAGAAAAGCAATGCATGGGATGCTGGGAAGATGAGGGAGGAGTAAGACGCGGAGATCACCTTCCTCCCCCCAAATACACCAGAAATACATCTACACGTGGAACAACTCCTACAGAACACCTACTGAACGCTGGCAGAAGACCTCAGACCTCCCAAAAGGCAAGAAACTCCCCACGTACCTGGGTAGGGCAAAAGAAAAAAAATAAAAAACAGACAAAAGAATAGGGACGGCACCTGCACCAGTGGGAGGGAGCTGTGAAGGAGGAAAGGTTTCCACACACTAGGAAGCCCCTTCGCGGGCAGAAACTGCGGGAGGCGGAGCGGGGAAGCTTCGGAGCCGCGGAGGAGAGCGCAGCCACAGGGGTGCGGAGGGCAGAGCGGGGAGATTCCCGCACAGAGGATCGGTGCCGACCGCCACTCACCAGCCCGAGAGGCTTGTCTGCTCACCCTCCGGGGCGGGCAGGGGCTGGGAGCTGAGGCTCGGTCTTTGGTCGGAGCGCAGGGAGAGGACTGGGGTTGGCGGCCTGAACACAGCCTGAAGGGGTTAGTGCACCACGGCTAGCCGGGAGGGAGTCCGGGGAAAAGTCTGCACCTGCCGAGGAGGCAAGAGACTTTTTCTTCCCTCTTTGTTTCCTGGTCCACGAGGAGAGGGGTTTAAGAGCGCTGCTTAAAGGAACTCCAGAAACAGGCGCGAGCCGCGGCTAAAAGCTCGGACGCCAGAGACGGGCGGGAGACGCTAAGGCTGCTGCTGACGCCACCAAGGGGTCTGTGTGCGAGCACAGGTCACTATCCACACACCTCTTCCGGGGAGCCTGTGCAGCCCGCCACTGCCAGGTTCCCGGGATCCAGGGACAACTTCCCCAGGAGAACGCATGGTGAGCCTCAGGCTGGTGCAATGTCACACCAGCCTCTGCCACCACAGGCTCGCCCAGCACACCATGCCCCTCGATCCCCCCAGCCTGAGTGAGCCAAAGCCCCCGAATCAGCGGCTCCTTTAACCCCGTCCTGTCTGACCATGAAACAGACGCCCTCCAGCGACCTACGCGCAGAGGCAGGGCCAAATCCAAAGCTGAGCCCCTGTGAGCTGTGAGAACAAAGAAGAGAAAGGGAAATCTCTCCCAGCAGCCTCCGAAGCAGCAGATTAAAGCTCCACAATCAACTTGATGTACCCTGCATCTGTGGAATACATGAATAGCGAATCATCCCAAATTGAGCAAGTGGACTTCTAGAGCAAGATCTATGATTTTTTCCCCTTTTCCTCTTTTTGTGAATGTGTATGTGTATGCTTCTGTGTGAGATCTTGTCTGTATAGCTTTGCTTCCACCATCTGTCCTAGCGTTCTATCCATTTTTTTAAAATTTCTTTTTTCTTAATAATTAATTTTAATTTAAATAACTCTATTATACTTTACCTTCTTTCTTTCTTTCTTTCCTTCCTTCCTTCCCTCCTTTAGACAACGAATCATCCCAAATTGAGGAGGTGGACTTGGAGAGCAAGTTTTATGATTTTTTCCCCTTTTCCTCTTTTTGTGAATGTGTATGTGTATGCTTCTGTGTGAGATCTTGTCTGTATAGCTTTGCTTCCAACATTTGTACTAAGGTTCTATCCATCCTTTTTTTTTTCTCTAAATAATTATTTTTTAATTCAATTACTTTATTATAATTTATTTTATTTTACTGTATCTTCTTTCTTTTTTCCTTCCTTCCCTCCTTCCTTCCTTCCTCCCTCCTTTTTTTTTTTTTTTGCGGTACGCGGGCTTCTTACTGTTGTGGCCTCTCCCGCTGTGGAGCACAGGCTCCGGATGCGCAGGCTCAGCAGCCATGGCTCACAGGCCCCGCCGCTCCACAGCATATGGGATCTTCCCAGACCGGGGCACGAACCCGCATCCCCTGCATCGGCAGGCGGACTCTCAACCACTGCGCCACCAGGGAAGTCCCCTCCCTCCTTTCTTTCCTTCTTTCTTTCTCCCTTCCTTCCTTCCTTCCTTCCTTCCTTTCTTTCTTTCTCTTTCTTTCTTCCTACTTCTACTAATTCTCTCTACTTTCTCTCCCTTTTAATCTGAGCCTTGTGGATGAAAGGCTCTTTCTGCTCCAGCCAGGAGTCAGGACTCTGCCTCTGAGGTGGGAGAGCCAACTTCAGGACACTGGTCAACAAGAGACCTCCCAGCTCCACATAATATCAAACAGCGAAAATCTCCCAGAGACCTTCATCTAAACACCAGCGCCCAGCTTCACTCAACGACCAGCAAGCTACACTGCTGGACAACCTATGACAAACAACTAGCAAAACAGGAACACAACCCCACCCACTAGCAGAAAGGCTGCCTAAAATCATAATAAGTCCACAGACACCCCAAAACACACCACGAGACGTGGACCTGCCCACTAGAGAGACAAGATCTAGCCTCATCCAGCACAGCACAGGTACTAGTCCCCTCCACCAGGAAGCCTACACAACCCACTGAACCAACCTTAGCCACTGGAGACAGACATCAAAAACAACGGGAACTACGAACCTGCAGCCTGTGAAAAGGTGAACCCAAACACAGTAAGATAAGCAAAATGAGAAGACAGAAAAACACAAAGCAGATGAAGGAGCAAGATAAAAACCTGCCAGACCTATCAAATGAAGAGGAAATAGGCAGTCTACCTGAAAAAGAATTCAGAATAATGACAGTAAAGATGATCCAAAATCTTGGAAATAGAATGGACAAAATGCAAGAAACAGTTAACAAGGACCTAGAAAAAATTAAGATGAAACAAACAACGATGAACAACTCAATAAATGAAATGAAAAATACTCTAGATGGGATCAATAGCAGAATAAATGAGGCAGAAGAACGGATAAGTGACCTGGAAGATAAAAGAGTGGAAATAACTACTGCAGAGCAGAATAAAGAATGAAAAGAACTGAGGACAGTTTCAGAGACCTCTGGGACAACATTAAACACACCAACATTGGAATTATAGGGGTTCCAGAATAAAAAGAGAAAAAGAAAGGGACTGAGAAAATATTTGAAGAGATTATAGTTGAAAAATTCCTTAACATGGGAAAGGAAATAGTTAATGAAGTCCAGGAAACACAGAGAGTCCCATACAGGATAAATTTAAGGAGAAATATGCCAAGACACATATTATTCAAACTGTCAAAAACTAAATACAAAGAAAGCATATTAAAAGCAGCAAGGGAAAAACAACAAATAACACACAAGGGAATCCCCATAAAGTTAACAGCTGATCTCTCACCACAAACTCTACAAGCCAGAAGGGAGTGGCAGGACATACTGAAAGTGATGAAGGAGAAAAACCTGCAAACAAGATTACTCTACCCAGCAAGGATCTCATTCAGATTTGATGGAGAAATTAAAAGCTTTACAGACAAGCAAAAGCTGAGAGAGTTCTGCACCACCAAACCAGCTTTACAACAAATGCTAAAGGAACTTCTCTAGACAAAAACACAAGAGAAGGAAAAGTCCTATAATAACAAACCCAAAACAATTTAGAAAATGGGAATAGGAACATACATATGGATAATTACCTCTAATGTAAATGGAGTAAATGCTCCCACCAAAAGACACAGATTGGCTGAATGGATACAAAAACAAGACCCATATATATGCTGTCTACAAGAGACCCACTTCAGACCTAGAGACACATACAGACTGAAAGTAAGGGGATGGAAAAAGATATTCCATGCAAATGGAAACCAAAAGAAAGCTGGAGTAGCAATTCTCATATCAGACAAAATAGACTTTAAAATAAGGACTATCAGAAGAGACAAAGAAGGACACTACATAATGATTAAGGGATCGATCCAAGAAGAAGATATAACAATTGTAAATATTTATGCACCCAACATAGGAGCACCTCAATACATAAGGCAAAAACTAGCAGCCATAAAAGGGGAAATCGACAGTAACACATTCATAGTAGGGGACTTCAACACCCCACTTTCACCAATGGACAGATCATCCAAAATGAAAATAAATAAGGAAACACAAGCTTTAAATGATACATTAAACAAGATGGACTTAATTGATATTTATAGGACACTCCATCCAAAAACAACAGAATACACATTTTTCTCAAGTGCTCATGGAACATTCTCCAGGATAGATCATATCTTGGGTCACAAATCAAGCCTTGGTAAATTTAAGAAAATTGAAATTGTATCAATTATCTTTTCCGGCCACAACGCCATGAGACTAGATATCAATTACAGGAAAAGGTCTGTAAAAAATACAAACACATGGAGGCTAAACAATACACTACTCAATAACGAAGTGATCACTGAAGAAATCAAAGAGGAAATAAAAAAATACCGAGAAACAAATGACAATGGAGACACAACGACCCAAAACCTATGGGATGCTGCAAAAGCAATTCTAAGAGGGAAGTTTATAGCAATACAATCTTACCTCAAGAAACATCTCAAATAAACAACCTAATCTTGCATCTCAAGCAATTAGAGAAAGAAGAACAAAAAATCCCCAAAGTTAGCAGAAGGAAAGAAATCATAAAGATCAGATCAGAAATAAATGAAAAAGAAATGAAGGAAACAATAGCAAAGATCAATAAAACTAAAAGCTGGTTGCTGGTTCTTTGAGAAGATAAACAAAATAGATAAACCATTAGCCAGACTCATCAAGAAAAAAAGGGAGAAGACTCAAATCAATAGAATTAGAAATGAAAAAGGAGAAGTAACAACTGACACTGCAGAAATACAAAAAATCATGAGGGATTACTACAAGCAACTCTATGCCAATAAAATGGACAATCTGGAAGAAATGGACAAATTCTTAGAAATGCACAAACTACCAAGACTGAATCAGGAAGAAATAGAAAAGATGAACAGACCAATCACAAACACTGAAATTGAAACTGTGATTAAAAATCTTCCAACAAACAAAAGCCCAGGACCAGATGGCTTCACAGGCGAATTCTATCAAACATTTAGAGAAGAGCTAACACCTATTCTTCTCAAACTCTTCCAAAATATAGCAGAGGGAGGAACACTCCCAAACTCATTCTACGAGGCCACCATCACCTTGATACCAAAACCAGACAAGGATGTCACAAAGAAAGAAAACTACAGGCCAATATCACTGATGAACATAGATGCAAAAATCCTCAACAAAATACTAGCAAACAGAATCCAACAGCACATTAAAAGGATCATACACCATGATCAAGTGGGGTTTATTCCAGGAATGCAAGGATTCTTCAATATACGCAAATCTATCAATGTGATTAACCATATTAACAAATTGAAGGAGAAAAACCATATGATCATCTCAATAGATGCAGAGAAAGCTTTTGACAAAATTCAACACCCATTTATGATAAAAACCCTGCAGAAAGTAGGTGTAGAGGGAACTTTCCTCAATATAATAAAGGCCGTATATGACAAGCCCACAGCCAACATCATCCTCAATGGCGAAAAACTGAAAGCATTTCCACTAAGGTCAGGAACAAGACAAGGTTGCCCACTCTCACCACTCTTATTCAACATAGTTTTGGAAGTTTTAGCCACAGCAATCAGAGAAGAAAAGGAAATAAAAGGAATCCAAATCGGAAAAGAAGAAGTAAAGCTGTCACTGTTTGCAGATGACATGATACTATACATAGAGAATCCTAAAGATGCTACCAGAAAACTACTAGAGCTAATCAATGAATTTGGTAAAGTAGCAGGATACAAAATTAATGCACAGAAATCTCTGGCATTCCTATATACTAACGATGAAAAATCTGAAAGTGAAATCAAGAAAACACTCCCATTTACCATTGCAACAAAAAGAATAAAATATCTAGGAATAAACCTACCTAAGGAGACAAAAGACCTGTATGCAGAAAATTATAAGACACTGATGAAAGAAATTAAAGATGATACAAACAGATGGAGAGATATACCATGTTCTTGGATTGGAAGAATCAACATTGTGAAAATGACTCTACTCCCCAAAGCAATCTATAGATTCAATGCAATCCCTAAATGCAAATCAAAACTACAATGAGATATCATCTCACACCAGTCAGAATGGCCATCATCAAAAAATCTAGAAACCATAAATGCTGGAGAGGGTGTGGAGAAAAGGGAACCCTCTTGCACTGCTGGTGGGAATGTGAATTGGTTCAGCCACTATGGAGAACAGTATGGAGGTTCCTTAAAAAACTACAAATAGAACTACCATATGACCCAGCAATCCCACTACTGGGCATATACCCTGAGGAAACCAAAATTCAAAAAGAGTCATGTACCAAAATGTTCATTGCAGCTCTATTTACAATAGCCCGTAGATGGAAACAACCTAAGTGCCCATCTTCGGATGAATGGATAAAGAAGATGTGGCACATATATACAATGGAATATTACTCAGCCATAAAAAGAAACGAAATTGAGCTATTTGTAATGAGGTGGATAGACCTAGAGTCTGTCATATAGAGTGAAGTAAGTCAGAAAGAGAAGGACAAATACTGTATGCTAACACATATATATGGAATTTAAGAAAAAAAAAATGTTATGAAGAACCTAGGGGTAAAACAGGAATAAAGTGGGCTTCCCTGGTGGCACAGTGGTTGAGAATCTGCCTGCTGATGCAGGGCACACGGGTTCGAGCCCCGGTCTGGGAGGATCCCACATGCCGCAGAGCGACTGGGCCCGTGAGCCACAACTACTGAGCCTGCGCATCTTGAGCCTGTGCTCCGCAACAAGAGAGGCTGCGATAGTGAGAGGCCTGCGCACCGTGATGAGGAATGGCCCCTGCTTGCCACAACTGGAGAAAGCCCTCGCATAGAAACTAAGACCCAACACAGCAAAAATAAATTAATTAGTTAATAAACTCATACCCCCAACATCTTCAAAAAAATAAAAAAAAAAAAAAAACAGGAATAAAGACACAGACTACTGGAGAACGGACTTGAGAATATGGGGAGGGGGAAGGGTGAGCTGTGATAGGTCGATAGAGAGACATGGACATATATATACTAACAAACGTAGGGTAGATATCCAGTGGGAAGCAGCCACATGGCACAGGGATACCAGCTTGGTGCTTTGTGACTGCCTGGAGGGTTGGGATAGGGAGGGTGGGAGGGAGGGAGACGAAGAGGGAAGAGATATGGGAACATATGTATATGTATAACTGATTCACTTTGTTATAAAGCAGAAACTAACACACGATTGTAAAGCAATTATACCGCAATAAAGATGTTAAAAAAAAAATAAAAATAAAAATAATTGTATCACCAAAAAAAATAAATAAATAAAAAGCAATGCATGAACGAAATGAGAAATTCGACAGAGAAGTAGAAACCATCCAAAAAACAAAAACCCAAAACCCCCAGAGATCCTAGAGCTAAAATGTACAATAAGTGAACTGAAGAATTCACTATAGAGCTTCAAAAGCAGACTCAGCCTTCAGAGGGAAGAATCAGCAACCTTGAAGATAGGACATGAAAACTGAAATTATTCAGTCAGAGGAACAAAAAGAGAAAAGAATGAAAAAGAGTAATGAAAGCTTACAGGACTTGTGGGACACAATGGAAAGAAACAATATTCACATTATGGGAATTCCAGAAAAAGAGAAAGAGAAAGGGACATAAAGTACGTTTAAAGCAATAAAGGCTGAAAACTTCCCAAACTTGAGAGAGCAATAGCTATCCAGATCCAAGATCCCCAAAAGACCCCAAAAAGGTTGAACCTGAAAAGGGCTATGCTGAGATACATTAAATTGTCAAAACTCAAAGACAAAGATGGAATTTTAAAAGCAGTAACAGAAAAGAGAGAAGTTACATACTAGGAAACCCCTATCAGACTATCAGTGGATTTCTCAACAGAAACTTTTCAGGCAAGAAAAAGCACTGTCCTTCAGAAAGGAAGGTGGGATAAAGATTTTCCTCACCAAACAAAAGCTTAGGGAATTCATCATCACTAGACCTGCCTTACAGAAAATGCCAAAGAGAGTTCTTTGGAAATAAAAGGACACTAATTAACATCATAAAAACATAAAAAGGGAGTATAAAACTCACTGATAAGGGTAGTCAAAATTGGATTCTGTAATGAGGTAATGGTGGTGTGTAATTCACTTACAACTCGAGTTTAAAAGTTAAAAAAACAAATGTAAAGTAAGCATAAGTAGAATAATCTCTTATCAGTTACACAATACAAAAGATATGTAAATTGTAACATCAAAAACCTAAAATGTGAGGGGAAGGAGAAGTAATAGTGTGAGGCTTAGGAATTCTATTGAAGTTACTAGTTTAAAACAGGGTGTTATATTTTATGTAAACCTCATGGTAATCGCAAGGGAAAACCTGTAGTAATTACACAAAATAAAATGATATGAAAATCAAAGCATACTTATACCACAAGATATCAAACAAACAAATGAAAAAACACAGCAGGATAAAAAAAGAAAGGACAATGGATCTTCTAAACAACCAGAAAACAATTAACAAAATGACAATAGTAAGTTCTTATCAATAACTACTTTAAATAACTACTTTATCAATAACTGCTACATTTAAAGTAGTTATTCTGTTCTCTAATCTGGAGTTAATCTATTCTCTAATCTGGAGAATAGATTAAATTCTCCAGTCAAAAGACATAGAATAACTGAATGGATGTAAAAACTAGATCCAACAATATGCTTCCTGCAAGTGACTCACTTTAGCCTTAAAGATACACAAAGTTTGAGAGTGAAGGAATGGAAAAACATAGTTCATGTAAATGGTCACCAAAAAAAGCAGGATAGCTATACTTATACTAGAAAAAAATAGATTTAAACTAAACATGGTAAAAACAGACAAAAAAGTCATTATATAATGATAAAGGGGTCAATATATCAAGACAATATAACAATTGTAAATATTTATGAGCCCAGGATTGGAGCAACTAAATACATAAAGCAAAAGCTAACAGAGGTAAAAGGAAAACAGCAATACAATAATGGCTGGGAACATTAATACTCCACTCTCAATAATAGATCATTCAGACTAAGAATCAACAAGGAGACAGTGGATATAACAATACTACAGACTATTTGTACCTGACAGACATGGACAGATCATTCCATTTGACAGCAGCAAAATACACATTCTTAAGTGCACATAAACATCTTCTAGGATAGACCACAAAACAATTCTTAGCAAATTCAATAAGACTGAAATCATAACTAATAACTTCTCTGACCACAATGATATGAAACTAGAAATCAATAGTGAGGAAAACAAAAATTTATGAATACCTGGATATTAACCAACACTCTACTGAACAACCAATGGACTAAGAAATTAATAGGGAAATAATAAAATATCTAGAGACATGAAAATGGAGACACTACATACCAAAACTTATGGGATGCAGCAAAAGCAGTTCTAAGAGGACGTTTGTAGTAATAAACAGTTACATTAAGAAATAGGAAAGATCTCATCTTAACTCTATGTCTTAAGGAACCAGAAAAAGAACAAAATGAGCTCAAAGTTAGCAGAAGGAAGGAAATACAATCAAACTTTGTTTAATTTCCTTTGCCTTATTGTGCTTTGCACATACTGCAAAATTCTGTTGCAATCTTACATGAATCAAGTCTGTCATACCCTTTCCCAACAGTAATGTTTTTAATTAAGGTATGCACATTGTTTTTTCTTAAGACGTAATGCTATTGTATGCTTAGTAGCCTACAGTATAGTGTAAGCATAACATTTATATGCACTGGGAAACCAAAAAATTTGTGTGACTCACTTTTATGCAATATTTGCTATATTGCAGTGGTTTAGAACCAAATGTGCAATATCTCCATGGTATGCCTGTAGTAAAGATTAGCACAGAAATAAAATAGAGAACAGGAAAACAATATAAAAGATTAACCAAACTAAGAGTTGGCTCTTTGAAAAGATAAACAAAATGGACAAATCTATAGATAGATTAACCAAGTTAAAAAAAGGAGACCCAAATAAAAATTATAAATGAAAAAGGAGACATCAAAACTGATATTACAGGGCTTCCCTGGTGGCGCAGTGGTTGAGAGTCCACCTGCCGATGCAGGGGATGCGGGTTCGTGCCCCGGTCTGGGAGGGCCCCACGTGCCGCGGAGCGGCTGGTCCCGTGAGCCATGGCCGCTGGGCCTGCGCATCCGGAGGCTGTGCTCCGCAACGGGAGAGGCCACAACAGTGAGAGGCCCACGTACGGCAAAAAAAAAAACAAAAACAAAAACAAAAAACTGATATTACAGAAACAAATAAATCATAAGAGGCTACTATGAACAACTATACACCAACAAATGAGACAACCTAGAAGAAATGGAAAACCTCTTAGAAACATATAAACTACCAAGACTGAATCAGGAAGAAATAGGAAGTCTGAATACATCAATTAATAGCAAGGAGATTGAATCAGTAATCTAAAATCTCCCAGTGAGGAAGATCCTAGGACCAATTTTACCACATATTTAAAGAGGAGTTAATGCCAATTCTTCTCGAATGCTTCCAAAACACTGAAGAGGAGGGAATGCTTCCAAATTCATTCACAGTGTCAGCATCATCCTGACACCGAAGTCAGGAGAGTATGCTTCCAGAAAGTATGCTTCCAGGGATATTGGTCTGTAGAAAACTGCAGACCAATATCCCTGATGAATACAGATGCAAATATTCTGAATAAAATACTAGCAAACTGAATTTAACAGCATTTTAAAATGATTATTTACTGTGACCAAGTGGGATTTTTACTTGGGATGTGACATATAGAAATCTGTTCAACATATGGAAATCAGTCAATGTGATATATCACATTAACAATGAAAAAAAGATTATACGATCATCTCAATACATGCAGAAAAAGCATATGACAAAATTCAACATTTGTTCATGATAAAAACTCTTAACAAATTAGGTATAGAGGAAACCTCAACATAATAAAGGATGTATATGATAAGCCCACAGCTGACGTCATACTCCATTAGTGAAAGGTTGAAAGCGTTTCCTCTAAGATCAGGAATAAGACAAGGATGCCCACTGTCACCATTTCTATTCAACATAGTTCTGAAAATCCTTGCCAGAGCAATCAAACAATACAAAGAAATAAAAGGCATCAGAATGGGAAAGGAAGAAGTAAAATCGTTTCTGTTTGTAGATGAACTAATTTTACATATAGAAAATCCTAAATACTCCACCAGAAAACTGTTAGATCTAATAAAAAATTCAGTAAAGTTAAAGTTACAGGATACACAATATATCAAAAATTAGTAGCATTTCTATACACTAACAATGAATTATCTGAAAAAGAAAATGATCCCATTTGTGATAGCATCAAAAACAATAAAATACTTTGGAATAAACTTAACCAGGGAGGTGAAAGACCTCTTACTCTGAAAACTGCAAGACATTGATGACAGAAATCAAAGACAACACAAATAAGGTACCCCATGTCCACGGATTGGAAGAATTAATATTGTTAAAATAACCATACTACCTAAGGCATCTACACATTCAATGCAATCCCTATTAAAATACCAATGGAATTTGTCACAGAACTAGAACAAATTATTCTAAAATTTGTATGGAAACTCAGAAGACCCCAAATAGACAAAACATTCTTGAGAAAGAACAAAGTGTGAGGCATCACACTTCCTGATCTCGAGTTATACTGTAAAGCTACAATAATCAAAACAGTGTAGTACTGCCATAAAATCAGACAAATAGACCTATGGAACAGAACTGAGAGCCCAGAAATAAACCCAAGCATATACAATCAACTAGTATTTGACAAGGGAGCCAAGAATACTCAATGGAGGAAAAGGCAGTCTCTTCAATAAATGATGCTGGGGAAATTGGATATTCACATGTAAGAGAATGAAACTAGACCCATCTCTTATACCACTCACAAAAATAAACTAAAAATGGATTAAAGACTTAAACATAAGACATGAAGCCATTAACTCCTAGAGGAAAAAAATCTCCTTGACATGGGTCTTGGCAATTAATTTTGGGTATGACACCTAAAGCATAAGCAATAAAAAAAGTGGGACCACCTCAAACTAAAAATCATCTTCACAGCAAAAGAAACAATCAATAAAGTGAAAAGACAACCTATTGAGTGGGGAAAATATTTGCAAACCATATATCTGATAAAAAATTAATATCCAAAATGTATAAAGAACTCATACAACTCAATAGCAAAAAACAAAATCCAATTAAAAAATGGGCAAAGACCTGAATAGACATTTCTCCAAAGAAGATATAGGAAAGGCCAATAGGTACATGAAAAGATGTTCGATATCACTAGTTATTAGGGAAATGCAAATCAAAACCATGATGTGATATCACCTCATGCCTGTTAGGATGGTCATCATTAAAAAGACAAGATATGACAAATGCTAGCAAGGATATGGAGAATAAAGAACCTTGTGCACTGTTGGCGGCATGTAAACTGGTACAGCCACTTTGGAAAACAGGATGGAGGATCCTCAAAAAATTAAAAATGGAACTATCATATGATCTAGCAATTATACTTCTGGGAATACATCCAGAGAAAATGAAAACACTAGCTCAAATAGATATTGGCACCCCCATGTTCATAGCAGCTTTATTTACAATAGCCATGACATGGAAAAAACTTAAGCACCCATTGATGGATAAATGGATAAAGAAGTTGTGGTTTTATATACAATGGAATATTATTCAGCCATGGATAAAGAAGTTGTGGTTTTATATACAATGGAATATTATTAAGCCATAAAAAAACAAGGAAATCTTGCCATTTGAAAACACATGGTTGGACCTCGAGGGCATTATGCTAAATGAAATAAGTGAGACAGTGACAGACAAATACTGTATTATCTCACTTATATGGGGAATCTTAAAAAAAAAAAAACTTTTGGAAAAAGGTATCAGATTTGTTTTAACCATAGGTGGGGTTGGGGGAAAGGTTGACATGGAGAAAGGTGGTCAAAAGTTACAAACTTCCAATTACAAGACAAAGAAGTACTAGGGATGTAATGTACAGCATGATGACTGTAGTTAACACTGCTGTATGATATATCTGAAAATAGTTAAAAGAGTAAATCCTAAGAGTTCTCATCACAAGGAAATTTTTCTCTTTTACTGTAACTATATGAGATAATGGACACTAACAAAACTTATTACAGTAATCATTTCACAATATATGTAAGTCAAACCATTATGCTGTGCACCTTAAACTTTTACAGTGTAAATTATATCACTATAATGATATATTTATATCACTATAAAACTGGGGAAAAAAGCCATCAGACCATGAGGTACATTCACTCTTGTGGAAGAGGAGGGAAGGAAGGAATATGGGACAGAAAAGGCCTTAAGACTAGAACAGAGTTTTAAGATAATTTTGGCAAAGTTGATGAGCAGTCTTCAAACCAAGTTACCCATTAGTATAGTCCTGAATTTCTCAGGGATGGGCCTGCCTCAGTACCCCTACCAGGCTCAGTTACCAGCTGGGGACAGCCTGTCAGAAGCATGGCTTTGGTACTAACTTATTGATGGATTTCAGAGAGAATCAGCAGGTGCCATTTAATTACACTCCCTGCACTGGGAAAGCTGAGAGGCAAATTTTCATCACCATGTTTATCCTTTTGGAAAATGAAGGGGCAATATTGTGAATCAAAATAAGGTTTCAGCTCTTCATATTTTCCTTATATCAAGTAGAAGGCAGTACACTCTGATCCTTCTAGAAGGCTCTACTCAATTTCTACTTAAAAGAGAGAGAGTGTTGCATTCATCCTTAAGAGAGCACAGGTTTCCCCACTGTGGAACCACGAATTGGTACAGCTCCCAAAATATACTGGAGCTGGTACTGCTCCAGCTCAGTTCTAAGAAGTATATAGAACACCTTGGACCCCAGAACAGAAGAACCTAGGAGCAGAAACTCTATCCATGAGGTTTATTTCTGTATCTGGAGTGTCTAACCATTCACAGAACTCATGTTTGGCTGGCACTTACTGTTAAAGTATTTTTTGCCCCCTTAAAATATCCTTTTTCTATATTGTCTCCTAGAGTCTCTAGGGAATATCCTTCATCTTCATGACCAAATTCTGTTAGCTATTACAAAGCATTTGATTTTTTAACTTCTTCCATTCCAGTCACCTTCCACTGGGCACCACCAACACTTACTTCTTGCAGCTGTTTTTGGGGGGTTCTAGGATGCCAAAACTGTGTGTGAATGCTTTAGTGAAATAAAGCCATATGTGTTCATGCAGAAATGAATAGAAGGGCTCTCTCTGTTTAAAGTTGAATATTTATATATTAATTAAAATTACTCAAAAGGTAAAATATTCTTGTGATACCAAGGTTTATAGAGATTTCAGTGGAAAAGATTTTGTCAGCACTTTCATATGGTTCTTTTCCCTCTCTATTAGAAGGAGATAATAAGAGTTCACTAGGAATTATGTCAAAAGACAAATCTTTGGATTCAAAGAACTGGAAAGATATCCCATGGTCTTAGATTGGAAGTATTAATATTGTTAAAATGGCCATACTACCCAAAGCAATCTACAGATTTAATGCAATCCCTATCAAAATACCCATGACATCTTTCACAGAACTATAACGAATAATCCTAAAATTTATATGGAAACACAAAAGGCCCAGAATTGTTAAAGCAATCCTGAGGAAAAAGAACAAAGCTAGAGGCATAACACTTCCAGATTTCAGACTATATTACAAAGTTACAGTAATCAAAACAGTGTGATATTCGCACAAAAACAGATATATAGATCAATGGAACAGAATAGAGTGCCCAGAAATAAATCCCACACCCTATGGTCAATTAGTCTATGACATAGGAGGCAAGAATATTCTATGGAGGAAAGACAGTCTCCAACAGGTGGTGTTGGGAAAGCTGTACACTTACATGTAAACCGATGAATCTAGAACGCTGCCTCACACCATATACAAAAATAAACTCAAAATGGTTTAAAGACCTAAATATAAGACATGACACCATAAAAATCCTAGAAGAGAACATAGACAAAACATTCTCTGACATAAATAGTAGTGATATTTCCTTAGGTCAGACTCCTAAGATAATATAAATAAAAGCAAAAATAAACAAATGAGACTTATCAAACTTAAAAGCTTTCCCACAGCAAAGGAAACCATCAACAAAGAAAAGACAACCTACAAAATGGGGAAAGATATTTGCAAACAATGTGACTGACAAAGTGTTAATATCCAAAATATGCAAACTGGGCTTCCCTGGTGGTGCAGTGGTTGAGAGTCCACCTGCTGATGCAGGGGACGCGGGGTCGTGCCCCAGTCTTGGAGGATCCCGCATGCCGCAGAGCGGCTGGGCCCGTGAGCCTTGGCTGCTGAGCCTGCACGTCCGGAGCCTGTGCTCTGCAACGGGAGAGGCCATGGCAGTGAGGGGCCCGCGTACCACAAACAAAACAAAACAAAAAACCACAAAATATACAAACAGCTTATACAATACTGTAAAAACCCAATCAAAAAATGGGCAGAAAACCTAAATAGACATTTCTCCAAAGAAGACATACAGATGGCCAACGGGTGCATGAACAGATGCCCAGTACCACTAGAGAAACGGAAGTCAAAACCACAATGAGGTATCACTTCAAACCAGTCAGAATGGCCATCACCAAAAAGTCTACAAATAATAAATGCTGGAGAGAGTGTGAGAAAAGGGAACCCTCCTACATTGTTGGTGGGACTGTAAATTGGTGCAGCCACTATAGAAAACAGTATGGAGCTTCCTTAAAAAACTAAAAATAGAGCTGCCACATAATCCATCAATCCCACTCCTGGGCATATATCCAGAAAAAATGGAAACTTTTTTTTTTAAATTTATTTAATTTATTTATTTTTGGCTGCATTGGGTCTTCGTTGTTGCTCGTGGGCTTTCTCTAGGTGCGTTGCGATGCGTGGGCTTCTCATTGTGGTGCCTTCTCTTGTTGTGGAGCACAGGCTCTAGATGTGCAGGCTTCAGTAGTTGTGGTGGGCAGGCTCAGTAGTTGTGGCCCACGGACTTAATTGCTCCACAGCATGTGGGATCTTCCTGGACCAGGGCTCGAACCCATGTCCCCTGCATTGGCAGGCGGATTCTTAACCACTGCACCACCAGGGAAGCCCACAAAAATGGAAACTCTTAATTTGAAAAGATACATGCACTCCAATGTTCATAGCAGCACTATTTACAATAGTGAAGACATGGGAGCAACTCAAGTGCCAATCAACAGACAATCTGCTTAAGATGTGGTATATTCAGTCAATAGAATATTACTCAGGCATAAAAAGGAATGAAATATTGCTGTTTGCAGCAACATGGATGGACCTAGAGAATATTACACTTACTGAAGTAAGCCAAAGACAAATACTATATGATATCACTTATAGGTGGAATCTAAAAATAATACAAACAAATCTGTATACAAAATAAAAATGGACTCAGATATAGAAAACAAACTTACAGTTACAAAGGGGAAAGGGAGGGAGGGGCAAATTAGGGGTATGGGATTAACAGATATTAACTACTATACATAAAATAGATAAGCAACAAGGATTTACTGTATAGCAGAGGGAATTATATCCAATATCTTATAATAACCTATAGTGGACTATAATCTTAAAAAAATAATGGAATCATTTTGCTGTATGCCTGAAACCAACACAAAACTGTAAATCAACTATATTTCAATAAAAAAGACAAATCTTTGGAAAAAATACCATACTGTACTCATGCTTTCCTTTCCCCATGATTATTAATTTTTACTGGGCCAAGCTTGTATGCATGACTGCCTTTTTTCTGAGGATGACTCCTCCCCTAGGAGCCTCCCCAATTCTTCCTGCAAAGATCACGGCTGTGGCCCATCCTACCAGTTTGCTAGCCATGCCCTGGCATGGTGTGATCCCAGTGGTGGACAGGCTCAGGCAGCAACCTCTGCTGTATATGAGCTCCTCTAGTTACTACTCCAGACAGCTTACAGCCTTTTTCATACCTGGTGTGGCATTTCATTTCTTCTCCTACATAGCCCTGGTTTTTTTTTTTTCTACAAGAGTTATCAGAGTGTTCCCTAACTGATTACATCCCTGAGCACAATGATAAAAATGTATTCCTAACTTAAAGGGAGATAACCCATGTTAAACTGATTCTACTTTAATACATTTGGCTCTCTCTTTTCGTCTATGCCCGCCTACAGAAATTCATTTGAATTCTCACATTCATCTTAAAAGCTATAGAACACAGAAAAAAATAACACTTGGTCATTCATCAAAGAAAACTGAGCAAAATGTATAGTGCATTTTGGGTTGAGTACATTGTATTTTTATGAAATAAATGCCAAGAGTAATGAAAATGAAAATAACAGTTACCTTTTATTGATATCTCCTTTGTGCTGGGCACTTTATGTGCACTATTTCTAATTCTTACATTTACCCTGCGAGAAAGATATGATTATCATCCCATTGTATCCATGTGGAAATTGAGGGCTACTTCTCCCAATTTTGCAATTAGGTAGTTGCTGGTATTTGGGTTGTTCCTAAACACAGTCCTTCACATTGTTTCACTTAATAAATACTAAGCACCTAGGATGTATGAGGAAAACTTAATGAACAAATCATGGTGGGATTGCCTTGAAGATCTCTCCCAAATCTGAGGGTCTAATTACCGGAGAGTTCCAATTTATGTTATGCAGAATCCTAGGGTTCTTCTGAGGTATCTCTGAAGATGCAAGGGGACCTGGGGACAGATTTGGGAGTAGTATGTTTATGTTTGTATTTATTAATATTTGTTTTATACAGTGAGGTTTCACATAAGATGCATTTAAAAAATCTGAGAGCCACTGATACATGCATTAAGTATTAAAGGAGTTTAGAGAAAATCTCACAATTCCTTCAAGTTTCCTCTTAAATTTATCTCTGTCTCATTGTGTTTGGTGGACCAATCAGAGCAAAATGAGTCCTCCTCTTTCAAATTCCCTCTCCCTTGATTCCTGGTCACTTCCTGGATCATAGAAACACACAGTGTTTAAGAGCACAAGCAATGTATCACATTGCTTGCCTTAGAAGTTTGGCTGTACTACTTACTACTATCTGTGTGACCTTGAGCAGTTTATTCAACCTAAGCATGTTTTCTCATCTGTAAAATGGGGAGAATCATAGTACCTTGTCACAAGGTTGTTGTGAGGATGAGATTAATATAAAACATAAATGCCTCTCATATTGTAAGGGATCAATAACTGTTAGCTATAATTATTAAATGTCTGCCTAACTCTAGGTATCACCTTAAATAATGACTAAAGCCTTTTTTAAGACATGACAATAAGGCCATCCTTAATAAGTTACTGTATACCTCAATTTCAGTCACTGGATTTGAGTTCTTTACTTTCTGGTCACATGGTCTATGGTATAATTTATTTTCTTCACTGATATAATTTGCTATTCTATTGCTTTCACTGCATAGTCTTCTGGAACTACTGGCTCTGGCAGCAGCAACTTTTTGAATATTTTCTTGAATATTATTTCTTTTTTAATATTTATAATAAGATATAAGATATATTTCAATAGTCTCCTGTATAATTCCCTCTTCATCATCATAATGTATTTATAAGCACCTCAGAAATATGAACAACAGTGCCTTCAAGTTACATTCAAACCTTAGGGTAGATACACCTTCCTGTGTGACTGTATTTAATATTGCTGTGGACTTGATTTAGATAACTACAATCTCTAATTTTTTCAGACTTCTCTCTTTTAGCCATTTTATTCAGGTACGTTTTTTTTTTTTTTGGCCATAAATATAGTCCTTCAGGAGACCAAAGAGATTTTCTGGAGAAGGGCTGGATTTCTTCAAATTTATTCACTATATAATGGAAGGTCCCTGCCCAGGAGAACAGCCTGGTGATTGTTTAGTGATAATCCAGCACGTCTTCAATTGAGGCCTTTATTCATAAAAAGAATAACTGTTTCTTATTTTTTAATATTTTAGTTTTTGCTTGAGTGCTTGAAACTCCATTTTCTTGGGCCCCAGATATAATGCCACTGTTTAGGCCTCCTGGGTTTGTTTTCATTGGCCTTCTGAATAAAACTGATGAACTTCAAGGAAACACTACTATTTATTTTGTGTTTCTGAATACTGAATTAACATAATGGAACCAAAATACTATACTATTTATCAAAGAGTATATCTTTAGAGCTCAGATCATCTATCTTTCCATATGTAGTTAATCACCAGAAAAAAGGATTTTTATTCAGGTAGGAGCTATACTCATTGGATTTAAAGTTTTAAATCATCCAAAATTATACTGAAAAGTGCTGGAATTAAAATTAGCTCTCTTATTTATTGTCTTATTACATATCCTCTGAAAATCCTTCATGAATCCATGCTTTTGTTTCTTAAGCCAAATTGATGATATTATTTGGAGAATTATTTTTATTTTTTACTTTGAAGATGATATATCACATTGCTTAAGATACCTTCGTGTAGCTACTTTTTCATGATCCTGCTCTTCACACAAAGATCATTCTTGGTTTAGTGATCTGTCAATAATAGGATAATTGACTTAAAATAGCTTCACTGCTGGCTAATATTTGCACACATTGGAAAATTCTCCTCTAAGCACTAATGGAAACTTCAAGTGAATAGATCACATTCTTAAAGAGGTACGCCTACCACCACATTGGGGTTAGGCAAAAATGGACAAAGAAACATGCTTAAGGTGAGTATAAGAGAAATCAGAAGCAGAATGTGTCACAAAAGGCATACCAGGGATATATCAAGGAACTGCAAAGGCTACAATCCAGGGAAGTAACTGGAATTGGAAAACAGAATATGGCCAGCTATCAGGAGTCACTTGAGTGGTTGGATTGATGGGCAGCTTGTTATACTATGTTTAGCAATTTCCTTTTGCCTAGAGACATTCCAATTCGGTCATTCCAGTTTTCAGCAACATTAACCTGTCATATCTTAAAAGTGCACCATTGGTATCTGAAACAAAGTGTTACTTTCTCAGACTCATTTTGAAGGAGTTCTTTTCTAACTTTTACTTGTCCCTACCATTAAAGTCTTATAAGTCAATCATCTTCAATAATGAAGCCTTCTTCTTAATTGGTGCTATTCTTCCATCCTGAAAATATCCTTGACAGTGCAATAATGGCAATACACAGAGGGCTTCACTTCAACCTTTCCTTATATTCAGACTCCACATTAAAATAATGGTGTCTAGAGATCTCATGTCAGAGATAACTAATACAGCTCTGATATTTAAGAGCACAAGTTTTGAAAAACAACTAGAAGCAGCTGACGTCATTTTGTAAAGGACTCTGTTATGAAGCAAAATTCTCAGCAGTAGTCCAGAAAATTAATATGGATCCTTGATCAGTGCTCCTTGGCCACTTCCCATAGAGAGAGGTAGTGATAGATGCCCGTGGTAATTGGAGTGGCTTTGCTCTTATTATATTAATCATTTATATGACGGGATCAAGTGGGTCAGAAAATTTATTTTAGAGCCTGTATTTATGTGAACAATCTGTACATTTTCACCATGTAGGATAAATAAGATAACAGTGATCTGTCATTTGAAATAACAACCATATTTGCTTATGAAAGGTAATATTTTTAATCAGATAACACACTAGTGAGTAATATGAAATTCTCAGACAATTTGTTTACTACCACCCTATTAACATCACATTATAAGAGCATGATTTGCATCCAAAATTAATTGTATGATTTAGTAAACCTGAAAAAATTTTAGTGTAGCTGGCACAACAAAATCTACCATCTGCCAAGGCAGGTGGCATTGGACATTTGAATCATATGTTGCTTTTTTCTATGTGAATATATAAAGAGTGTTTATATGCATAGTCAGGAGACTTGAGTAAAATATCCAGCTGATGTAGTTAATGTCATAGAGCTTTCCTTAGAAAAAGAAGGCATTGTTGTGATCAATACAAATTACGAGACATTGCCTTGGAGTAGATGTCTCAATTCCAGGAAAAACAGACAGGGGTTATTGTGACCACCTTTCTCTCTTTCACACAAAAGTATGCTTACTTAAACGATATTCATTTATAAGATTATTAAGTGCCTATGAATTTTCAGGCATTTTGCTAGGTGCTATCGATCGATCGATCGATCTATCTATCTATTGATTTTTCCTCTCAGGGAGCTTATAGTCTAGAAATAAGATTATCAAGTACCTTGATAATTACAATATGATGGCATTGGATTAGGCATATGTGTTTGGTGCAATAAGAACTGTACCTAATCTACATTGGGATGGGTGAGGAAGGGAAGCTTCTGGGGTGATGAGGTGGCACATGAGCTAAGTCATGGAAAACTAATGAGGTCATCTACAAAAAGGGAGGGTTGTGTGGTTGGTGGTATTCCAGGAAGAGTCACACCTACATAAGCCAGTATGAGAGAAGGCAGGGTACATTGGACAAATCTAAATTTTCTTAGTGTGAAAGAAGATGGGTGTCCTGAAATCTTTCTATGGTGTATGGAAAGTGTTGATCTCATAGCAAAAAAAAAAAAAAAAAGAAAACCAAAAAAAACAGTAAACATCTTCCTACTCCTGGAATACCTAAAAAGATTATCTCCAGACATCACTGGAAAAAAATCTCAAGAACAAAACAGAATTTCTGAGGAGAGAGGCTTTACTTAAAATATAAGGGCTCTTTGGTTCCTTTAGTAGCTTTTTTGTAGTTGGACAGAGTCAGCAGGTCCCCCTACAAGGACAGCAAACATATATGTAGACTTGATGTCCTGAATAAGGGTGGTTTTTAGTTCCAGCATATGAAATGACTTTAGAATCTCACTTAAATGTAAGAACTCATGAAGTTCTGAGAAAGTATTACCCGTCCATTTATATTTTCAATTCTATTCTATTCAACAAGCATTTATTGAACATCATTTTTGTGGAAGGGGCAAAGGACAGGAATACAAAAATGTACGCTGTATGGAAATTTCTCCTCAAAGAAGGTTAATAGCAATAAATATACTAAGAATAGTACATAATATGCAGATATAAAACACATGAGAAAATGAGTAACTGCCAAAAAAACTTGAGAAGACTTAATTAAGGAGGTAGCAAGTTTGGGAACAAAAACAATTTTAGGACTATAAACAGAGAGTCCAAGGTTGAGTAATTTTTACTTTCTATGCAGCAGCCATGGAGTCTTATGAAACAAATCAGGTTATATTACACTTCTTCTATAGAAAGAAAGAAAAAAAGATACAAAAACAATTTTTTGAACCACTAGATGGCTAAGATTTTTCAGGTTCCCATTAAGGCTAAATTTTCATTTCTAGTTTTAGATGAATAAAGATAAAACCCCAGAATCTGATGGAACAAATTAGGCTGTTTCTTAAGTCAACAATTTCCTAGAGTCAGGACTTCCTAATAGTATGAAGGCCACTGACAAAGATGCCCATGAGAATGTTTGTTCCAAATTGGCCTTTGTCACACTGCATGTTCACAGCAGAGTTTCCAACAATACCAATGGAGTCAACACAACTTCATTTATAAAACTAAAAATTGTGATCTTGAGACAAATGGTCATGTAGTCCCAATAAATGTGGTAAAAGATCATCTGAGATAATGTATATAAAAATATTTTTACTAATAATACTGAATGATAATCAGAGTTGACTTCTAAATTTAGGTTTAGATCCTTTCAAATTAAGTTGAAAATATGGCACTACTTAGAGATATTTTGCCCAAACACTTGAGAATATGATCCTCCTTCAAATTCCCATAGTTATGGGGAAAATTAAGACCACTTGATTTTATGTAATGAACACAGCCTTCACAACTTGTGGGCTCTATTTTGTTGCACTGTAAAATGCACCCTTGCTTCAAGTGGCATCACTTATTGAAGAATTCTGTGCTCATAAATTTGCAGCACATTCATGGACACAAATCTCCACATTTTAAGTAGAGGATAACATTTCTAGATGGATCTGTGAATATTCTATAGTGTTCAGTTCTTGTTGCCATAATTTTCTACCAGAACTTGTCAGGAGATATTTGCATTAGAAGATATTCCTTTATCCAATGACATATATGAGTATGGCCTATTTTTGAGCTATTATAAGTATTAAATTTAACCAAGAAAAGTTTAACATAACCAGCCTATTTATGAAATACACAGTTCAAAATATCTAAGGGATTTCCAAACTTATAGTTGAAAGTTAGAACAATACTGTGATGTAAGCAGAATTCCCTCAGAATTCTTTTGATTCAATTTTAACTGATAAATCACTAAACACTGACTCTTGGTATTAGTGATGAATGTGCTTTTAGTGATCTTCATGTTGTTTAAACATTATAGTCTTAAGTAAACATGATGAACAATAATAAACTTAGGACTGCATACACCATTAGTATCAGAGAACAGCTATGTTGGAGGATTCTTATTTGGTTTGCTTCCAGAAAGAACAAAGGCCTCTCAGCATATGAACCTCAGGAAAGAGGTTTTCTAAAATGTCTCTTCAATTTAAAAAAAAAAAAAACCTTTTTAAATAAAAGGATATCTTTCACAGGAATAGCACTTTATATTTTTACAAAGTGTTGTACAATATTTATTGTTCTCTTTGATCCAATGAACAATATTACAAGAATGCAGGGCAGAGGTTACTATTAACTTTTTACATGAAAGATAAAAATATAAAGAGTTGAATGAGGTAAAATGACTCATTTTAGGACTAATTACTAGTAAGCTGTATTTACTGGTACTAGAATCTACAATGTTTTCTTCCTAAAAGCATGTTTGTTTTAAAATAACCTATATTTCCTCAGCTTCTGTGTTCTCTTGCATCTAATAGCCTGCACCTGTGACTATTTTTGGAGGCTGTCCAAGGGCTACTGGAGCCACTTTGCCTGTGTGCACAGACTGTCGGAGATGCTGGGATTTTATGTATCGCCTGGGATGCTCAGAGTCAATATAGGGTAGGAGTCCAGCCCAGCTTGCTTACTTGAGTCAGGACAAACTGGGGTGTAATTTACACTCCAGAGCTCCCTGTGGGGATCGGGCTGATGCTAGGCCTTTTCTGCAATCACAACCTGTTTGGCTTTTTCCACTTCCTACTTTTCCTTCCATCAGCACCTACTGTTTATTGTTGGCTAACATTTCCTTAATAGATCATTTGCACAGGAATCTTCATCTCAGAGTTGGCTTTTTCAGAACTCAGACTAAGAAATTAATTAATAAAATGGAGGAATGGATAGTTTAAATATCCATTCTAAGGGCACACACTTCATAAATGAGGGAGATAGAAATAAAATCTAAGTAAAGAACCATCATATTTTTGTTCTTTCAGTTGGTTCATGACCAGAGACTGGAAGACGTTAAAGTTTTTACTTTGTCACAAATTTACTTAAACTCTTTGAGCCTGTTTTTTTAAATCTGTAACCTGGGAGATAATAGCAACTGCTCAGACTGTTGCATACAGGTATTGTGATAATCAAATAAATTAATAGAGAAATATTTTTACACTATATAATACTCCAACAGTGTTTTCCAAAATGTAAAAATAAATAAAATGTAGATTTTCAGGACGCACAGACCCTCCCCTTGACTGTACAGACTCTTATTAATAGGTACATTAGCATTAGAGAACCTGCATTTTAACAAGTCCTTTAGTTGATTTAGCTGAAGATTGTCCAAGGTACACAGTTTGAGAAACATTGAACTGTTCAAGATGAGTTGATACTATCATCATAATCATCATCATCATCTACATAGAATAGTCTTAATTTCTTTCTGACTTATCTGCATAACATCTGATATTTTGTTACTGTTTTTAATGTTATTAATTCATTGATTTTCCCCATTATTATCTTCTCTCTACTTCTTAGCTGACAGTAGCAAAATGTTTATAATTTACTCAAAGCAAGCCAAACAAAACAAAACAAAGTAAATCCAACAGGAAGACTAAGCAAGCACATCAACAAACACTTGAAAATGACCCGAAGGAAATTCTCAAAAATTAGTTTTGAGTTGTTTTTCATACAGATGGTGCTCACTAATTAGCTACTGATATTTAAAAATATAGTGAAAAAATTCCCTATGACAGTTTAAAAAATGAATTTAGCTAAAACACTCATCAAGTCATGAGCATAATTAGTCATTCAAGAGTCAGGTAAGAAACATACAAAGTTTAAAGTACTTATAACTCCTAAGTTTTGGATCTTGTGCCACTTTTGTAGTTGAAGCTTATCTAGATAATATAGACACAGGGATCACTAATTAGATACAATACTACATGACTCCCATTGCCAGTTTGTTCTTTTTTTCTTTATAAATGTTAAAGTAGATCCCTGGTTTCAATTCTAGGCACCAGAATTTAAAAATTGTATCTAAAATGTTTTAAGCATCTAACTGCAAGTATATTCATGTGCTTCTTTAAATTCACACATGATACAAATTATTCCAGTTAGTAAAGTTTTAAACCATTAAATTGCAAAACAATAACTTAATTCTGTTAGGGGGAATGGAAGCAGTATATAATTTAATGTAGACAAATCAAGTGATTTCATGCTTTCTCCATGCTGATGTCTCCCAAATTTATATCTCCAGTACAGAACTCTCCTGAACACCAGACTCCCATAACCAACTGCTTAAATAGTGTGTGTGATAGGCATCTCAAAATCAACATGTCCACAACTGAACCCTTGACTTATCCCTTAGGTTTCTTCTGTCCCACTCTTCTACATCATTCTACCAGTTGCTAGAGACCATTCAATCAATCAACCAACAAAAACCGAAAATTCCAAACAAACAAATTTGGACTCATTACTCCACTTGTCCTCTCATATCCCATATCTAATTTGTCTTGTCATAGTGATCTGTTAAAATATGTAACACATATCATGTCATTTCCCAGAACTTTGCAATGACTCCCCATTTCACTCAAAATAAAAGAAAATAATCATTATAATGTTCTACATATTTCTAAATGACACAAAACCATCCTCTATTAGCTTCAAGACTTCATCACCTATGACTCTCCATGTTGCTTACTCTGATCCAACTGAATTGACCACTGGCTCATTCTTGCTGTTCCTTGAACATACCTGAAATGCTCTCTTCTTTGGGCCTTTCCATTGGCTGTTGTTTTAGTCTGCAGTGATTGCCTTTAGATATCCAATGGCTTTCCTCTTCTGAATCCTTTCTCTTCAATGTTATTTCTCAACATATCTATCATTATCATCTTATTTAAAATTGTCTCCTCACGCCACCAATATGATCTCTCTCATTCCCTTCTAATTTTTCTTTTCCTTTTTTTATGATGGCTCTGATCATCTTTTTACATATTATAGAATTAAATTACTGTGCTTGTTTACTTTTTACCTACCTATAAAAATAATTGGCACATGGTAACCAATCAGCATTTATTGAATGAATAAATTTATGAAAATGGAGAACTAAGGAATACCATACATTTGAGGAAAGCAAGTAGTAATAGAAAAGGCTCCAAGCAGGGTAAACATAAGACTTGGTTCTGATGGAAATAGATAATCTGGGTAATATGAAAGAACATTAAACTATTCCAATGAGAATCCTCAGTTGTGAGATATTATTTAATCTATTAATATTGGGAAGTTATAAAATAATAGAATCAGAGAACAAGAAAGAAGTCTTGGAAAAAATAAAGATGATAAAATTAAAAACAAACAAAATAAAAAAACAGAAGATTTTTAAGAAAAGCTGTTGTAAAACTTCCCAGGATATAGTGTAACAAGATAGGAGAAGCAAAATATAAGACAAAAATTAAGGAATGTAGAGGATGAATTTAAGAGATCCAATTTTCATGACTGGAATTTCAGAAAGGGACACAGTGAAAAATAAAAGAAAGAATTAAATAAATAATAAAAGTTTCTACAACTGAAGAAATATAAAAATATTCAGATTGAAAGAAGTCAGAGGATTTAATGTAGTATAAATATAAAAATACATAGCACCCCTCAAGAACTTCCAGATCATCTAACAAAATGGAAGCCTCTATAATTTTCCACAAAAACGAATAATTGAAAAAACAAGTTACTCAAGAAGAAACAGGAATCAGATTGGTGTCATCCACTCATATTTAGTAATAGAGTCTAGAATAAAATAAAGCACATCCTTCAAAGACTTATGGACAATACTAAGTCAAAATTTATTGAACCCTAAAATGTTATCTCCTATTTAACTTTCTTTGAAAAAAATTTATGAAATTTTTTTCCCTTGAAATGAGGGAGGTCAGATATGCAATCAAGCAATTTAGAATTTCAAATGGAATGTCTTCAAAAAGGGTATTTCACAAAACACACAGTACTCATTCACTTCTCCTCCAACTTTGAATCTTTAGGAAAAAAGGGTCTGTAAAGAAATTTGTAGTCCAGTTATGACATTTCATATAAATTTTAGCATTAACTTGTTAATTCAATGACAAATCAAACTGGGATTTTGATCCAGATTAGACTAAACCTTTCAATTTAGGGTGCATCAACATTCTACAATTTTTAATCTACTGATGCATAAAAATGGTCTATCATTCTATTCCAGGGTTTCTCAATCTTGACACTGTTGACACTTTGAATCAGATAATTCTTTGTTCTGAAGGGCTGTCCTGCACATTATAAGTTGTTAAGGCAGTACAACCAACCCTGCCCAATTATGACAATCAATAATGTCTCTAAACATTGCTAAATGCTCTCCTGGGGGTGAAAGTATCTCCTATTCAGAAAAACTATTCTAAAGTTATACTCTACACGTGCTAGAGTTCAGAGAAAAAGGGTAAAATATAGAACAAAGCACTTGAGAATTGTGGGAAAGTAACAAATGGCCTAGCAGATAATATAAGACTCAAAAGAAAAGGAGAGTTATGATCAAAAGTGACAGCAAAAATATTTGGGGAGATAACGGCCAAAATTTTGTCCCAAATTAATAAAAGATTATGAAGTTTGGTGAAACTCAGCAGGATAAATATGAAGATTACCAAAAACATATACTGGATAAAAGGCTTAAAACTAAAATTAAATAGAAAATCTTAAATGTACCAGAGGAAAAAAGTCATATTCAAAGGAATAACAAGAATAACTGCTGGTTTTTTCATCATAAGCAACAAAACCCAGAAGACAATTGAATAACATCCTTACAATGCTGAAAAAACAAAACAGTTACATACCCAATGAAAATTTCTTCCAAAAAATGAAGGTTAAATAAAGACAATTTTAGGAAAATCTGAAAATTTTATGATTAGGAGCTAGCACTATAAGAAATATTAGTTCTTTCAGCTGAAGAGCAATGATTCCAGATGGAAGCCTGGATCTTCAGAGATAAATGAAATTACCGGAAATAGTAAATATATATGCTTTTTTAAAAAGACTAATGATTGCTTAAAACACAAATAATTACAACTGTGTGGTAGAGTTTATAAGGTGTAGAAATAAATTAAAGACAACAATAAGATAAATGGCAGAAAGGTTGGTAAATACAGTTTTACTCTTATAAGGTTCTTACATATTATATGGTAGAATATTAAGTGCAGATGTGCTGTGATGGGCTAAGGATGCATTTGCAATCCCCATGGCAAACAAATATAATACTACCAAAAAAGTAGAAAACAACTAGGTTGTAAACATAAACTTAGCAGTATTTGCAATTACATTAAGAAATAACTGTCTTTATACCTGATGACATGATTTTGTACATAGAAAATCTATATGTATCTATAAACAAACATAATAATAAATAGATTAATCAAGGTAAGTGTCTATACAACAGAAATAAGCTGTATTTCTATATACTTGCAAAAAACATTTGGAAACTTAAAAAAATGTCATTTACAGTGGCATCAAATATTCCATCAAATACATGAACACAAGTTTAATTTTAAGAAATGTGAAACTTCTACACTTAAAACTGCAAAAAAAAAGTGCTGACAGAAATTACAGAATATCTAAATAAATCAAGATGTATTTTGTGTTCATGGATTCGAAGATTCAATATTGTTAAAATGTTAATTTTCCCCAAGTTGATTTGTAGATTTAATGCAATCCCACTCAAAGTCCCAAAAGGATTTTCTTTTGTAAATATTATCAAGCAAACTCTAAAATTTATATTGAAGTGCAAAGACCTTAGCCAAAATGATATTGAAAAAGAGAAAAATAAACATAATTGAAGGTTTTATATTCCATGATTTCAAGACAGTCTATAAAGCCACAGCAATTAAGATAGTGTGGTTGGCACAGTGACACATATAGATCAGTGAACAGAGTAGAGTCCAGAAGTAGACCACATAGATGGCAAAATGATTCAACAGGTGAAGTAAAGCATTTTCAAGCATTTCAGGTGGCTCTGGAACATGTGGATCTGTGTGTATGTGTGTGGGAATGTGTGTAGTGTATATATACACATATACACACATATATATATACATACATTTATATGCATATGAATAGAAAATAAACCTTGACTCCTACTTCATACGATATATATTGTAAAAATGAATTTGAAATGGATCCTTTAGCTACATCTGAATGTAAAAATGTGTATATCTTCTAGAAATAAAACATAGGTCAGTGTTTTTCTGACCTTCCGGCAAGCTAAGATTCTTAACACAGAACAGATACTAACCGTAAAAGAAAAGAATGATAAATAGTAATTTATCAGAATTTAAAACTTCTGTCATCTAAAGACATCATTTAGGAAAGTGAAAATGCAAGCCACAGATTGGACATCATATGAGATATGAAACAAAGAACTAATACATAAGATATATAGCAAACTTCTACAAATTAATTATGAGTAAACAAGCACCCTAACTAGGAAAGAAATAGAAGAAAAAATATTCACATAGGTACATCATAAAAGGAGATACCCAAATGGCCAATAAGCATATGAAAATTTGGTCAGCTTTATTACTCATCAGGGAAAAACAAATTGAAGCCACAATGAGATAATGTTACATGTCTTTAGAATGTGTAATATTAAAATTTTTGATGAGCCTATTATGTGTTGGAAAGAACAATGAAATGAAATTTTTCATAAATTGCTGGCAGTATCATACAATGCTACAACCATTTTGATAAACTGGCAATTTCTTAGAAGTTTACCGGTAAACATGCTCTATGACACAGCACATCCACTCCTAGGAACTGGATAAATAAACCTGTATGTCTACAGAAAGACATGTGAAAGAATATTTATGGCAGTTTGATTCATAATAGTGTATAACTGGAAACAACCCAAATGTCCATCAATAAGATAAAGAATACAAAAACTGGATATTCATTATAAAGGAACACCACTTAGCAATACAAAAACTGATACACGCTAATACACAGATGGATTTCAAAGACATTATGTTGGGTGAAAGAAGTAAGACAAATATAGAAGAGTACATATTACATGATTTCATTTATAAGATGTTCAATGATGGGAAAAATTAATTTATGATGACAGAAATTAAGATCTATTGGACAAGGTAATAAGGGTGTTTCTGGAGTGATAGAAATATTCTTTCTCTTGTTTTGGATAGTGGTTCCATGTCTACATTTCTCAAAATTCTTCAGGCTTCATACTTAAAATTTGTATACTTTACTGACTAAATTATAACTAAAAATACTATGAGTAAAAACTAAAAATGAAATATAGAAGTAATTATCATATTATATCAAAAGAGAACTCTAGAAATAAGTGTCTGGTCGTATTATTTTTCATCATCTCTTAAGGAAAATAATTAAGAATGGTGACTGCAGACTTTGGAAGTATATTAAAACACTCCATTGCCCAGCTTCTTCACTGATTTCATTCTGAGCATATCTAGGATCAAACTAGGGCTAGATTTTCTTTGGAAGTATCTGGGGTGTGGCCCTGAGAATTAAATGAAGTTCATTCTTTGATTATTACTCTAAGTCAATCAATAGACTTGTAACTTTAATATTACAGAGAAATTTCTGATTATTTACCTCAACAAAACATCACTTATAGTGAGAAAAAAGACACCCAGTCTCTTCTGAAGCCTTTCTGATCTGAGACCTGCTGATTTATATCTAAAATTTGTATTTAAGAAGTGTTGAAATGTTTTGAAATATCCAGATGTATATTAGCTTGGAATTTTTCCTCAGGTTCTGGCTATTAACTTATAGGAGACAAAATATATTCAGTCTCTGACATTGTATATCCCTTTAAATTTCTTGTTCTTTACATAGGCCAAAAAATACATTTTGATGTGATGGAAAAATATATTATTATTTACTGTATTTTTCTGATAGTTGCTGAGAAACTCCATTTGTTAATAATAAAAAGATACTGTTTCCTTACTTTATTCTACTTAAGAGTGGAAGGAAAATGCTTTAAATCTTCACAATCTGGGGCACTGGTTCTCTGGATATGCTTGATAATAATTATTGCAGGCAGTTGTAATGCATTTCAAATGCCAGTCTTCCCAAAAACTGTTCTCTGAAAGACAAGCACTGCTGATTTAGCTGCTTGTCACTGGTTTCTCACGGCTTTTGCCAAGTTTTATAATCTCTCAATCACATTTTAAGGGCAAACTAGTATTCACCTATCCTAAATTTTTTCCACATATTTTTCAGAGCTTAGTACTTTCATTATAATTTACAAAATAAAATATTTTCCTGTTTCTCAACGACTATGGCTAGGTCAATTCTATGAAGTAGGATTCAAATTTAATGAAAAATTTATTTCATTCACTGATACAATATCCTCTTTCTTTTTCCCTTGGTTTCTTTATACCTCTGACTATTTTAGGAGTTTCAACAAACTTTCATGTTTCATCTCCAATCTAGAAATGACATGGTGATCAACAAACTCTACTTTTCCACATTAAGAAGAAAGAGTG
>NW_006769542.1:1590410-1596279 GCF_000442215.2 Lipotes vexillifer | reverse complement strand
AAAGAGTGTGGAGAAATACCTGGAAGTTAAGAAAGAGAAAAATATATAGTCTAATTTCTTATTCCCTCTCAACTTCTAACTGTTGACACAGAGGCTGCTTTTGCTGAAATTCACCAGATTGAGATAACTGATTAACTGTATCCCTAAAGAGAACACTGCTTGTTTAATATACAGGGAAGCAATGGTGCTCAAGGACTGGTCAGTGCCTGCATAGCAGCTGTCAGGTACATGCTGGGCAAACCTCATTTTTTCTTTCTTTTCATTTAATAGAAGCTATGGGAATAAGACAACCACAGAAAGGATACTAGCCTAGTACCTCACACTCTATCTTGAAGTGTCTTGCAAGTCTGTTCATCAAAATTACAGGGTAAAATTTGTATGTAGGAAAATTAAGTCATACCATTAGACTTAATCACCTGGGCCGTGTCCTCCCAGTTGAAAAATTTTAAGCATACCCAAGGTGACCTAGTTCAAAAACTTGATGCCTCTTGTGGATATATTATATAATGCTTTCATGATATTTGTAAGATATGTCAACTCCTTTAATTCTGTTCCTGTTAATTAATATTTATATGCATGACATTAGTGTTTTGAGAATATCCTGTTTGTTATAAAACAAATATATGGTTTCTTCAAAAGAAAAGTATTGAAATAATCTGCTTATAGAAATCAGAGTTATGTTTTCCTATAAATTTAATTCCACATATTTTACCCTTCATAGAAATGAGCACCAGAGTGAAAACAGGGAGACAGGAAGGCAGGCAAGAGTTGATAATAACCAGGACTAAGGTACTAACAATAGACATGTACTAAAGTGACTGTATTCAAGATGTGTATTAGAGCCAAGAGAAATTGCTGATAAATTTAGCATAGGAGATGGGGAAAAGAACACCCCTGGGATGGGAATTGGGAAACTGAAAAAAACAAAAACCTCTGGATCTAGAGATCCAAAGTTTACACATCTATAATTTTTGAAGAAAGAGTTTCTTTTCCATACCACTTTATCCCACCAAGAAGACCCATAAAGTTCTTCAGTAGGCTATGGGCCATTCATTAAAGAATGGCGTGGTCATATGTAGTGGGACGTATATTGACTGAAGACCTGCGTTCAGTTATGTGACCTCGGGGACATCATCTAGACACTCACAGCCTTTGTTTCCTCACCTGTAACACAGATCAAGGATAACATCTCCACCTTGTTTTTGTGAAGGTCAAAGAGATAGTGGTTAAAACAATGCCAATTTGATGGAAGTTAGAGTTTTAATAACTATGCCTTTTAACTTTCCTGTGTATTGCCTAACATTATGTCATATCCAAATAGGGCCTTTTATAGTGTTAAGTTGATTTTGATTGTTCTAAATATTTTATTGGTATTAAGATATATAATGTATAATATATAACATAATTATTATATATAATTATATTTATATATTAATTATATAACTATATACATATACAAGTATATGTGTGTATGTACAAGCTAAACAAAAAATGAGAAACTAAAATTCAAGCAAACCATTATTTTTACACATAATGCACTGGAAAGTTTAGCACAGCTTAGGAATGTGGTAGCAGAGATAATATCTCTTTCTCAAACTTATTTATTCAGTGCTATATTGGTCAAGGAATGCCTAAGGCTTTGCAGCTGATGTCTCTGGAGCAGATCAATTTTCTGATGTTTTTTTCCCTCTGGAGTCTGTCCAAGGAGAAAGGCAAAGAAAGTTGCACAGCATTTTTCACATTGACTTGCTCATTCATTTGAATCAGTAGCACTATTTAAATAGGAACCAAGTGAGTGAAAACAGCAGGAGGATCCTTGACTGATGCTTCCAGGTGGAGGCAGATTTTTTTTATTGTGTTCACCTCCTATAGCATTACGTTCGTGTCTCTCTTTTGGTATTTTACACTGTCACTGTAATATACATAAGTGTGTGTATCCTATATATCATGTACACACATACATACATATATGTATATATGCACATCATACATCATATCCAATATATGATGTAGCACATATACTGTGCTAAAATATATGTTAACATGCTTTACCTCCATTACTTACATGAGTACATTCTTAACTTATCTTTAATAACCCAGCACTGATTTATACTGGAAAGTCAAGTTTCTTTCAGATGAATCAAAGAATTAATGACTACATAGATTGCTAGGTAAATGGGTGAAATGTTTAGGCAAAATTCTAAACAGTTGGAAAAAGAGGATAAATTTGGTATTTTCATGGCAGGCAGATTTATGTAAAAGTTGCCTTTCTTTTTTTTTCGGTATGCGGGCCTCTCACTGCTGTGGCCTCTCCCGTTGCGGAGCACAGGCTCTGGACATGCAGGCTCAGTGGCCATGGCTCACGGGCCCAGCCACACTGCGGCATGTGGGATCTTCCCAGACCAGGGAACGAACCTGTGTCCCCTGCATCGGCAGGCAGACTCTCAACCACTGCACCACCAGGGAAGCCCTAAAAGTTGCCTTTTTTAACCTATGTTTAGAAGACTTTTTATAGCATTTCCATTCATGTATACATTCAATAAATATTTTTGGATAAACACTATGTCCAAGGTACTCTGCAAAATATTGGAAATACAATAGCAAAAATAAAAACAGTTCCTGCTATCATAGTGTCATCCTCCAAGACATGTCCTTGACTTAAGTGTACATTAATATCTGGTTTTCAAGAGAATATAAGATATTTCAAAGATAACATTTGGGCTGCTGTTTAAAGTCGTCCTCCCTGACCTCCTATCCTCCCAATCACTACTCCTTAAGGTTTGGGGGCCTAGTCTGATATTTTCATTGTCTACTTGCAATTGCAATATTTACTCATGAGTTTGAAGGTTTTACAAAGGCTACCTTCTCTCCAAGCATACAAGGAAACAGAATTAACTAATTTTTTTCAAACTCTACAGACATTACTGATTCCCTATAAAGTTTTGGAGGTAGCAGATAAAGTGAACTAAATCATTTCATTATCTCCTATCCCATACAGATAACCTCTGAAGAGTTGTGTATTAGGTAGAATATGCTTTATTGGATATTTAGAAGAAATATACTCAGTTTTTTTGTAGGAGCAATAAGGTCACAATGGCTTAGTATTAATGAGGATTTAAAAAATGCACAGATAAATAATTTTTAAAACATTTCCTCTAATAGACCATACAGTTAAAAGTTACTTCCCTGACGTGAAATAGATAGCTAGTGGGAAGCAGCTGCATAGCACAGGGAGATCAGCTCAGTGCTTTGTGACCACCTAGAGGGGTGAGATAGGAAGGGTGGGAGGGAGATGCAAGGGGGAGGGGATATGGGGATATACGTATAGCTGATTCACTTTGTTATACAGCAGAAACTAACACACCATTGTAAAGCAACTATACTCCAATAAAGATGTTAAAAAAATAAAAGTTATTTGCCTGAGATGGCTGAGGAGAGTTAGAGAAGTGAGGAGGTTGTGTGGTTAAGCAATTTATCATAATCCTTTCTGGCCTGAAAATAAGCTGCATGAACTGGTGTGAATGTTACCTTTTTTTTTTTTAACTTCTGTTAACTTTCATTTTTTTAATGACACAATCTTATAGACTAAACATTTTGAGATAATATGTGAACCAAAAACTGAGGCAGAAAAATATAAAAATTACTGTACGATCTGAAATCAAGATGTGCATGAGTGGTGAATAACATATTGAAGATATCTTGGAACCTGGGGGTCAGAAAGCATGGATTTGTGTCCTGGCTTAACCACTTCCCAGTGGTTGTAATCTAATCATAGAAACTCTGTAAGTCTTTGTTACTTCACCTATTCATTGAAGGTGTGATACCATTCCACCTTTCCTGTGTATTACCTTAGGGTATTGCCACAGGATAAAAGGGATGGAGGGGATAATTGCACGTGAACATGTTTTGGTAAATATCATAGATCTAATAATTATATTTACCTTCAAGAAGTTTGGCATAATGGGAAAGTGAGAACTGGCGCAGAAATTCAAAGGATGAGAAGATTTTCTAGGATGGTATTATGGGTTGAATTGTATCCTCCACCTTCCCAAATTTATTTGTTGAAGTCTTAATGTCCTGTACTTCAGAATGTGAGTTTATTTAGAAATAGGGTCCTTGCAGATATAATTAGTTAAGATGAGGTAATACTGGAGTAGGGTAAGCCCCTCATCCAGTATAACTGTTGTCCTTATAAAGAGGGAAAATTTGGGCACAGACATAGACATGCATAGAAGGTAGATGAAATGAAGAAACCTAGGGAGAAGATGACATCTCTAAGCCAAGGAGAGAGACTTGTGACACATCTTCCTCTCACAGCCCTCATAGGGAACTAAACCTGTGGACACCCTAATTTCTTGACTTCTATCCTCCAGAACTGTGAGACAGTAAATTTATGTTGTTTAAACTATGCAGTTTGTGGCAGTTTGTTATGGCAGCCTGAACAGACGAATGCAGGTAGAAGAGCTTAAGCATCTATAGTCTGAGGAAAGTAACCAACAAATTGGAAGAGAGTATCCTTAGATATCATTTTATTTTCCTCATCTTTTTCATACAGTCTGAACACAGGGGATGCTTACTAAATAATATTGACCAACGGCAATATTTTGAACATGATACAACAGCCAAAGCAGTTCTATATCAATTACCATCTAAGGTATTTAACTACTGTGCTATAATAATACAAAAGTAACAATGGCAGTAATTTAAGAATAACAATATAGGAAGAGGGGTTCAGAAATATGAAAAAGGGAACTTTTAAATTTTCACATCTATCAGTATATTTTATAAAAAATGAAAACTATCAATATCACAAGAAGTGTCTTAGAGATAAAATCAGTTCCTTTGCCCAACTATTCCTTTTACATATTACTTCCCGTGGTGCCTCAGTTGTGCCATCTGTCCTTCTCTTATTATTATTGTTTTCAGCATAGGACATAAAGAATATACAACTGACCCTTGAACAACATGGGTTTAAACTATGTGGATCCACCCATACTTGGATTGTTTTCAATAAATACTACAGTACCACATGATCTGCAGTTGGTTGAATCCACAGATGCAAAACTGTAGATACCTGGAGTATGGACTTGAGTGCTGATAGATTTTTGTATCTGCCACTGGTGCAGGAACCAATCCCCTGTGGGTACCCAGGGACGACTGTCTTCATATATACCTGTCATTCCACCATCATTATTTTATTTTATTTATTTTTTATTTTATTTTATTATATTTTTTGCGGTATGCGGGCCTCTCATTGTAGTGGCTTCTCCTGTTGCGGAGCACAGGCTCTGGACGCACAGGCTCAGCAGCCATGGCTCACAGGCCCAGCCGCTCCGCGGCATGTGGGATCTTCCCGGACCGGGACACAAACCCGTGTCCCCTGCATTGGCAGGCGGACTCTGAACCACTGCGCCACCAGGGAAGCCCCACCATCATTATCTTAAAAATGTGATCACCTCTAACAGAAGGACAGAGCCAATTATAGTAGCTAATGATTGCTGGTTCACTCAAATTACCCTTCTATCTTCTCCCATGAGGACCCTCACTTTACTGATTACAGACTGACTTCAGCATATCTGACTGTCATCAGTAATGAAAGTGGCTGCACCAGTTATGTATGGTAATTCCGAGCTAAGGAGTCTATTGATGCATTTGTTTCCCATCAAGGTACGTAGCACAGCACCATAGGAAGTCAGAGTTTGTTATTCTCTCATACATCAAAGTCTGCTTGCCAGTGTTATATTTGTTGACCTGTCCAACTCCTTTTCCACTACTGATTACTTTTGCCACCCAGATGTTTTCCCTGCTGCCCTGTAATAGCAAAGTTCTCAACAACACTTTGAAAAATAAAAGTCCACTTACTCTTTCC
>NW_006769542.1:1581737-1590288 GCF_000442215.2 Lipotes vexillifer | reverse complement strand
CTTTCCCTGGGAAAATTCTTAATTTCACAGGAACAAGGGTCACCCAGGATTGTGGCAGATGTTGCTTTTGCTATCCAACTTGCATTCCTCCCTCCTTTATTACCAAAGGAAGGTACCCACCTTCATATTTAATTTTCCAGGCTATTTACAGATTATCAATAGTTTTGTGATCTAATTCTGACCAAAATAATATAAGAAGTGCTCCATTAGCTGGAGCTTACAGAAAACTATTGTTTTCCTCATAAAGACAAATCACTCAACATTCACCTTTGCCTTTCACTGGTCCTACTTTTTTTTCTGAACATAATATATTATAGTAGAACAACAATTTTGTGAACATGAAAAGGAAACTACTCAGTAAAGGTGCTGATGCCTGGGTCCCTCTGGCATTTCTTAGAGTCAAACTACCAGCTCTGAACCAGTTACCTCTGAACTTTTTAACTGAGAACAATTGCTCCCTGTTATATTTAAGTCACTTAGACCTATTTAGGTTTTCTGCTATAGGCAGAGGAATGTAATACTAAAGGAGTTCACAGATCTAGAGTGTAGGTGCAACATTTCCAGAATAGCTGGGCTTTGTAATGACTATTAGGTCAATGACTTTTTCTACCAATCATTTTCAAGATTAAAATATTCTAAGAGTTATAACTTGTAGACTTCGGATTACTAAAAATCATATATGTAGAGGGACTAGGTCTGTTTTCTTCATTACTTCTGCAATTAAATGTTGCAAAAGTCTGATATTTTTATACAGATGGCATAGAGATCATCAGACCTACCTACCTTCAACATGATACTAACACAGTGTATTGGTTTCTTTCCCCTTCAGGGCCCACGTAACTCTCTGGCTATAATTTAATCCTCAGAGAGGTCCATCCTGATGAGCTCCAGAGTGTGAACAGGAAAAAGAAATAGGCAATAGACTGTTGATTTCCCCAGTTTGGGAATTCGAATTAATAAATCTTAGAAACACAGGGAGATATATTTGTATAAGCATTAATGTATTTATGTATTTTTTATATATAGACAACTCCTCTCTATGTCATACTGCTTTATTTTCCTAAGTAACTCACATATGTTCAGTGGCACAAATATTGGACATTTGCTAATGAAAATACATATATCTTGATTTCTCCATTCATAAATATCCCCAAAGGATATTTTCTGATTCTGACATCCCAAAAGTGACTATAGGGCTTCCCTGGTGGCGCAGTGGTTGGGAGTCCGCCTGCCGATGCAGGGGACGCGGGTTCGTGCCCCGGTCCGGGAAGATCCCACATGCCGCGGAGCGGCTGGGCCCGTGAGCCATGGCCGCTGAGCCTGCGCGTCCGGAGCCTGTGCTCCGCAACGGGAGAGGCCACAGCAGTGAGAGGCCCGCGTACCACAAAAAAAAAAAAAAAAAAAAAAAAAGAAAAGTGACTATAACAGATTTTTTTCTAGTAATTTTATGTAATGATAAGGAAAGGTACCACCATCCATTTTATTACATCCCTGAAAGTAAAACTAATTATATTGTGAATCTTTCAAGTATATGGATCACTTGATATCTATGTATAATTTAGAGATGATGATCTCCATCTGAATTTCTTTTTAAGATAAATGGAAAAATGATCTTAATTCAACTTGTGAAGAATACTTTCCCCACACAGTTTCTGGAAAATAATTGATATATTAATGATAAGAAAATGCAACCAACATATAATCCAGCCTCTACAAGTAACCAACCTCTGGAAACTAAATCTGCTGGAGGGAGTAATCACTTATAAACTACTGTATATTCCATATCTTCTTATCAATAACTATGGACACCCAAATAAATAGATTAGATACCAATAGAAATAATTCGAAAGAATGAACACCATGATGGACGCTCAAAACTCTGTAAAACATACAATAAAATAATTTGTTGATTCTTATTATGTCCTCCTGGGAGTTTTGCTTTCCTGTAAGTGGCTATTGAATACAGGACAGACTTTAGACAAACTTATGAGGTACATGAAATTTGCATTTGATTGCTCTCAATTTCTCCCCCATTAGATGCTGATGGCTTATTTTCTACTTCCCTTACATATTCAAGGCCTGAAGTCCAATCTGTCCCACACTGATTTTTAACACAGTCTCACAAATCCTTTACTCCAATTAAGGTAAAAATGCTTGATAACATCTAAAATCTTACTTTTCTGGGGGTAATTGAATTTTAATAATGACTAAGATCTAGAGTGAAATGGAGGAAAGGTATTCCAGGCAAGGACCCTGAAGTTGCTCCACTCCAGCAAAGATTTAAATAATTGCTTTAAATATGAAAGGGAGAGTAAAGGCAGAGAGCATCTTTTGCTAGTATAATACTTATTATTCAGCTCTGAGAGAAACTGAGACAGAGATTTTACTCAATGTCCACAATAAATATTTATCATCTGCTTCAGGAATGTATTGTTGGTAATAGACTGCCTTCAAACTTAGAAGTTTAACACAATTTATTATTATTTTTCATGGTTCTGTGGTTGGCAGGGCACACCTGGCTGATTCTGTCTTAGGGACTCTCATGTAATTGTAGTCAGATGGAAGCTGAGGCTGGAGTCATCCAAAGACGTAACTGGGCTGCATGTGTCAAATGGATCACTAATACAGCTGGTCATCAATGCTGGCTGTCCACTAAGAGCTTGGGTGGGTTTGTTAACTGAGAAACCTACACATGCCCTCTCTATGTGCCTTGAACTTCTCACAGCAAGATTGCTTCGTTCCTCGAAGAGGGTCCCAATGACGCGTATTCCAGGAAATCCAGGAAGAAGTTCTAAATCTTATGACTCAGCCTCAGAAGTCACAGAATATCACTTCTGCCAGATTCTATTAGTCAAATATCCCAGAAGCAAGATAAGCTATAAGACTGTCTTTTGATGTTGGAGTGGCAAAGTGACATTAAAAAGAACATATGGTATGAGATATATTTACAGATCATCTTTGGAAGATGCAGTCTCCACATCCTCCATGATAAGTCTGCTCATTGTTTTATAATTTCCACTGTCTCATTACCTTAATAAATAGATTCTCAGAATTTCACTAGAAACTGCATTTTCCAGCATTTTTCTTTTCTTTTTTTTTTTTTTTTTTTTTGAAAGCTAACTATAGCCAAGAGGTAAAGTTCCAGCCAAAGAATGTGAGTAAGAAGTGACTCCTCTTAAGGTTCCTCTTAAAAGTGAAGCTGGGGGCTTCCCTGGTGGCGCAGTGGTTGAGAGTCCGCCTGCCTATGCAGGGGACATGGGTTCGTTCCCCAGTCCGGGAAGATCCCACATGCCGCGGAGCGGCTAGGTTCGTGAGCCATGGCCACTGAGCCTGCGCATCTGGAGCCTGTGCTCCGCAACGGGAGAGGCCAAAGTGAAGCTGGGACTTCCCTGGTGGTCCAGTGGTAAATAATCTGTGCTTCCCCTGCAAGGGGCATGTGTTCTCAGGGAACTAAGATCCCATGATCCCGCATGGCATGTGGTGTGGCCAAAAAAAAAGAAGCTGCTTGTCTGTCATGGATTTCTCTTATTCTCTTTCCATTGGCTTGGAAATGATGAAGAAGATCAGAGCAACCATGGAAGCCCTATTTTGTTAATGGCAGACTGTAACTACCAGCTTTGAGCTTTGCATCTCGGAATTGTTCCATGAGAGGAAAATAAAATGTCTATCTTAATTGAGTCATTGAATTTACAGTCTCTTCATTACAGCAGCTTGTGCCAACTGTGGCCATTGTATTCTTCATATATTATTTCCCAAATCCCTGACATGATTATATATGATCATATGGCTACTTTTATGATTTCTGCTTGAATCTACTAAGGTAGGAGATAACGGCATAGTGTATAACAGAATGCATTACTGAACTATTATGTAAATTACATATATGCTTACTCTTAGAAGGGTGAACTTGCTTTATCATGAATAGTCTTTCCTTTATTCACTAATAACAAATAGCTTTAAAAGTTTATGGCTGATAACAGTTTTCCCAGAGAGTATAGGTGAGCATGATTTGTGCAGGCAGGGAGAGAAAAAAAGTGGGAATTATTTTCTGTAATAATTCTTCAACTTTAGGGCAAGTATCACTTTAATAAACTCAGAGCTATAATTTTGCTTTTATGAATTATTTATATGTAATGCAATATATGTGATATAATGCAATTATTATTGCTGTTTCTGTTTACAAAATTTTTGACACAAATTCTGTTTATATGCCTTTCCTATCATTACAATTTTCTTCAATAAATCTAAGACACTATATATAGGCTTGCCTTGCTAAAATTTCACCTGTGCTTTAATTTTTCCTCACACAACTTTTAGTCTTCTTTGTCAAGGGTGTTATAAGGAGAAGAGCTTTCTTGACTCCATTGTTAATTGAGAAAAACCTAATCTGTTTATTTTGTAACTGCAAATGGAGGCTGTGTAGTTCTTCAGAAAAGGAATTAGTGATAAATACATTTCCTTAGTTTAGAGATGCCAGCCTAAGTTTTAACTTAGGTCATTTAAGCTATAAATATTTCACTTCAGCATTAGAAGTTTTAAAAGATAGGGAATTTCAAAAAGACTGCTTTAGTCCTTGGACTTCTGAGTATACATAACAAATTAACAAGGAAAAATAATTATATTCTATATTCTGCCTATACCTATTTTAATTTTCCCAACCCCAAAGATAATATCTATCTACATGACAAATTTTATTTGTATATATGCACATATATGTGTATAAATACATATGTATGCATACATATATTGAATATAATGTTTTGTGTTAAAGAATATAACTTAGCTGAATCCAGATAAGGGAGGTGAGGCAGAATGCTCCAGCCACAATGTGAAATCACTGAAAAGTTATAGAGCAATGGCATGAATCCAGGGAGGGTTGAAAACTTGGGACTATTTTTTTGTGATCAATCTGTCCTTCATCTTCTTTTACCTTCCCTCTTCCAACACTATCAAGGTTTGGGATACTTTCATTCTTTTCTATTACCATGGTTTCATTTCTTGCTTCACTGACTTAAAAAAAGAATAGTTTTATTGTGGTATAACTGATATATAAAGAACTGCACATATTTATTGTGTATAATCTGATGAATTTCGACATATGCAAACACTTATATTATCACCACAATTAAGATAATGGACATATCCAAAACCTCCCATAGTGTCCTTTTTTTTTTTTTTTTAACTAACAACACTTAACATTACATCTACCCTCAACAAAATTTGAAGTACACGATACTGTCAAGTTTGTTGTCTAATACTTTTGTCAAGAAGGGTGCATAGAGACTGTATTCCCTCTGGGAATAAATTTCATAGGGTACATATTTTTTCCTTGAAGAATTAATAGGATTGATCACTGTTTCCTAGCATTCAGAGTTGCTGTGGAAAAAGACCTACCTAGCATATTTAATCACTGAACTACTCATAGATACCTTGAGCTCTGAGAGCTTCAGGTCAGAACCCAAACTGTTTCTACCAACAGAGTTGGAAGAAAGCCTAGAATAAACTGACTGGTTTCAGTTCTTCCTATTATAAAAACCAGAATGTATAGTTGTTAGATAGCTGAATAAAGGGAAAATTGCAGGATATTCCTATACTTTTTTCATAATACCCACATACCTTGGATAAAATTCATGTGTCATCATTTAAATTTAATTTTTAATAGAACACATTTACTATCAAAGGCTTACCCTCAAATTCTTACTTGTTTTTTCCCTAAACTGAATTTTCCTATATTTAGAAAGGTAATATTTGGGAAGGCATAAATTAGGAGTTTGGGATTAACAGATACACACTATTATATATAAAATAGATAACCAAAAAGGACCTACTGTATAGCACAAGGAACTGTACTCAATATCTTATAATAACCTATAAGGGAAAAGAACCTGAAAAATGAATATATATATATATATCCATATCTGAATCACTTTGCCTACCCCTAAAACTAACACATTGTAAATCAACTATACTTCAATTAAAAAAAATTTTTTTTAAACAGAAAGGTAATATTTAACTTAACACTTCAAATAGAAATAAAGCTGTCTTCAAAGCATTAGAAAACTGAAACCAAAATACTGCTTCACCTCTAGTATACTTTTCTGTTCTTCCCAAGTCCCTGTTTAAATGAAGGATGTCAGAGAAATTGCTCTTAGAAATGTCTCTTCTTCCATCTACACTGTCACAGTAAATTTGTTCTCTTTTGAAATCTGAAGGTTTATAGCATCCTAGGAAGTAAGAGGTAATAGTTGTTCCTTATTTTCAATCCTGATAGTTGCTAATGTATCAGCTTTCTCATCTCATGGTTATTCTTTTCTTTCACAGTCTATTAACTTGCAGTTCCAGGCCCAGCAATCTGTAACTAACTGTAGAGGCTACCACATGCACAGGGATTTACCTCCTAAGTTTAGGATTTATCTCCTAAGCTCAATGTGTTGTTCAGAATCTGTAGGTAGAATTTCCTTTTTCAATTCAATTTTATTTTATCTGTTCATCTTGGAGGAGGAGAGGTGAGATTTGTCTTGCATTTTTAATTATTAACTTTTTAATTCTCCATCCACATGCTTTTCTTTCTGTGTCCACTGACTAGCTTTAAGGAAAAAGCATGCTTGCTTTTCCTTTGATGCTTCCCTAGCTATCATTATTAGAAAACCATTTGCTTTCCCTGGGTTCTTCAAGAAAGTTGAGTCAAAAATAGAAAGTTTTACATTGTCAAAGTGCACACAAATCTATCATCTCGTAGTGCTATAATCCTCTAAAGGAATTAAAAGCAGTGTTAGTTAAAGCTGAGCTCATTCTTGCATCCACTCAGGATTTTAGAAATATATTTTATCAACCTTAACAATGAAAAAACTTCTAACTACAGGATATAGCTACTTGAAGCGCAATCACCACTCTAGGTTCAGAGTTTGCTGAAGTTTTCTCAACTCTGTGTGTAAAACCTAACTTTTTTTTTTTTCCGGTACTTGGGCCTCTCACTGTTGTGGCCTCTACCGTTGCGGAGCACAGGCTCCGGACGCACAGGCTCAGCGGCCATGGCTCACGGGCCTAGCCGCTCCACCGCATGTGGGATTTTCTCGGACCAGGGCACGAACCCATGTTTCCTGCATCGGCAGGCGGACTCTCAACCACTGCTCCACCAGGGAAGCCCCACGTACACTTTTTAACAGCACTTGATTGCTTCCTTTGCGGGTGAAGACGGGTACTAGGTGCCAAATAATGTGTCAAGGTAGACTGGTTGCCACAAAACTGCTGTCATATCAGACAGAAGCCTTTAAAAACAGAGCAGGAGACATTGCTTCTGTTGCTGAAAGAAAACAAAAGGTTTCTTTACAACAATAATGACAGCCCTGGAGCCCAGGAGAAGTGAGGGCCAGACTCTGCATTTTGCTGGTAAGGATGAACAAGCAAAGCTGATTCCTTTTGTAAATTGCTAGTAGACTCACAGCTGTTGACATAAGGTCCCTCCTGCCAATCAGGTATGTCAGTATAGCTCAGGGTGCGAAGTGAAGGTGAAACCGAGGAAGGTTTGGCATTAAAGAAATCCATGTCATGGGAAGAGATGGGTAGGAATTAGCATAGGCAAACATTAATTGGCTCAAATACTAGAGTAAGCTTATACAATTAAATTAAGAAGGACTGAGGTGGTAATTAGGAGCATATCTACCCTTTTAGTTTAATTCATATTTTATATTGAGTTATAACTTTATATGTCTTAAAAAAGCTTTTATACATCTGCTGTCATTCTTTTTTTGTTATTGTTAGTTTTTAAGATAGGACATGCTCACACAGCCTAGAATCCAGTGAAACCAGGTAAAAATGTTCACTCCTAACTATACTGCCTGTAACGAAGCTGGCCACAGATGTGACTTGAACAAGTCAGTCTTTGTGTTTGCATTGCTCCTCTGCTGTTAATCAGCTAAATTGCTCTGGGTAGATTGAGGGGGTTAGCAAACTTCAGTGGTTGGAGTTGCTGATCTGTAGAATGGGCACAGGTATAACTATCCTCATCTGTTGTACTGTTTATATAAGAATACGTACGTAAAAATTTTCAGTTTCCCCCATTCCTGACGGTGGAGAAGGGGAAAATTTCATCTCATTAAAGAGGTGACCTTCAATGGTAAGGAGTTCTGGAGCACAAGGAGATGGGACATACAATGGGATGGCAAACCTTCTGGGGAATATATTAGAAATTTGGAAAGAACAGTAGTCATCTTCTTTTTATAAAAGCATTATTGAGATATAATTCACATACTATAAAATTCTGTTTGTGGTATGTTCACAAGATGTGCTACTATCACCACTAATCACAGAACATTTTCATCAACCAAAAAGAAATTTCAGGGCTTCCCTTGTGGCGCAGTGGTTAAGAGTCCGCCTGCCAATGCAGGGGACATGGGTTCATGCCCCGGTCTGGGAAGATCCCACATGCCGTGGAGCGGCTGGGCCCGTGAGCCATGGCCGCTGAGCCTGCGCGTCCGGAGCCTGTGCTTCACAAGGGGAGAGGCCACAACAGTGAGAGGCCCGTGTACCGCAAAAAAAAAAAAAAAAAAAA